>NC_092177.1:2922892-2942892 GCF_045791955.1 Oncorhynchus clarkii lewisi | reverse complement strand
GCTACCCAGGGAGGTCAGTCTGGCAATAGAGACTGGTCATCACAGACAGATCTGGCTACCCAGGGAGGACAGTCTGGCTATAGAGACTGGTCATGACAGACAGATCTGGCTACCCAGAGAGGACAGTCTGGCTATAGAGACTGGTCATCACAGACAGATCTGGCTACCCAGGGAGGACAGTCTAGCTATAGAGACTGTTTTTGTTTGTTTCTACCTTTGTTTAACTAGGCAAGTCAGCTAAAAATCAATTCCAGGCCAAAGAGTTCAGTCTTGGTTTCATCAGACCAGAGAATCTTGTTTCTCACGGTCTGAGAGTCCTTTAGGTGCCTTTTTGGCAAACTCCAAACCATTTAGAGTCCAGCTCTAGGAAGAGTCTTGGTGGTTCCAAACTTCTTCTATTTCAGAATGATGGAGGCCACTGTGATCTTGGAGACCTTCAATTCTGCAGAAATGTTTTCATACTTTGCCGCAGATCTGTATCTATACACATCCCTGTCTCGGAGCTCTACGGACAATTCCTTCGACCTCATTTTTTGGTTTTTGCTCTGACACGCACTGTCAACTGTGGGACCTTATATAGACAGGTGTGTGCCTTTAACAAATCATGTCCAATCAAGTTAATTTACCACAGGTGGACTCCAATCATGTTATAGAAACATCTGAAGAAACCTAATTGGAAACAGGATGCACCTGAGATCAATTTCAAGTCTTATAGCAAAGGGTCTGAATACTTATTGTAAATAAGGTATTTCAGTTTTTTATTTTTTATATATACATTTGCAAAAAATTCTAAAAACCTGTATTCACTTCGGATTTAGTGGGGTATTGTGTGCAGATTGCTGAGGGGGGAAAAGTAATTTAATCTATTTTAGAATAAGGCTGTAATGTAAGAAAATGTGGAAAAAGTCAAATGGTCTGAATACTTTCTGAATGCACTCATGTTTCTGTAAATACTCAGACCTAACAGAATGTTTCTGTAAATACTCAGACCTAACAGAATGTTTCTGTAAATACTAACAGAATGTTTCTGTAAATACTCAGACCTAACAGAATGTTTCTGTAAATACTAACAGAATGTTTCTGTAAATACTCAGACCTAACAGAATGTTTCTGTCAATACTCAGACCTAACAGAATGTTTCTGTAAATACTCAGACCTAATAGAATGTTTCTATAAATACTCAGACCTAACAGAATGTTTCTGTAAATACTAACAGAATGTTTCTGTAAATACTCAGACCTAACAGAATGTTTCTGTAAATACTCAGACCTAACAGAATGTTTCTGTAAATACTAACAGAATGTTTCTGTAAATACTCAGACCTAACAGAATGTTTCTGTAAATACTCAGACCTAACAGAATGTTTCTGTAAATACTAACAGAATGTTTCTGTAAATACTCAGACCTAACAGAATGTTTCTGTAAATACTCAGACCTAACAGAATGTTTCTGTAAATACTCAGACCTAACAGAATGTTTCTGTAAATACACAGACCTAACAGAATGTTTCTGTAAATACTCAGACCTAACAGAATGTTTCTGTAAATACTCAGACCTAACAGAATGTTTCTGTAAATACTCAGACCTAACAGAATGTTTCTGTAAATACTCAGACCTAACAGAATGTTTCTGTAAATACTCAGACCTAATAGAATGTTTCTGTAAATACTCAGACCTGACAGAATGTTTCTGTAAATACTCAGACCTAACAGAATGTTTCTGTAAATACTAACAGAATGTTTCTGTCAATACTCAGACCTAACAGAATGTTTCTGTCAATACTCAGACCTAACAGAATGTTTCTGTAAATACTAACAGAATGTTTCTGTAAATACTCAGACCTAACAGAATGTTTCTGTCAATACTAACAGAATGTTTCTGTAAATACTCAGACCTAACAGAATGTTTCTGTCAATACTAACAGAATGTTTCTGTCAATACTCAGACCTAACAGAATGTTTCTGTCAATACTAACAGAATGTTTCTGTAAATACTCAGACCTAACAGAATGTTTCTGTAAATACTCAGACCTAACAGAATGTTTCTGTCAATACTCAGACCTAACAGAATGTTTCTGTAAATACTCAGACCTAACAGAATGTTTCTGTAAATACTAACAGAATGTTTCTGTAAATACTCAGACCTAACAGAATGTTTCTGTAAATACTCAGACCTAACAGAATGTTTCTGTAAATACTAACAGAATGTTTCTGTAAATACTCAGACCTAACAGAATGTTTCTGTAAATACTCAGACCTAACAGAATGTTTCTGTAAATACTAACAGAATGTTTCTGTCAATACTCAGACCTAACAGAATGTTTCTGTAAATACTCAGACCTAACAGAATGTTTCTGTAAATACTCAGACCTAACAGAATGTTTCTGTAAATACTCAGACCTAACAGAATGTTTCTGTCAATACTCAGACCTAACAGAATGTTTCTGTAAATACTCAGACCTAACAGAATGTTTCTGTAAATACTAACAGAATGTTTCTGTAAATACTAACAGAATGTTTCTGTAAATACTCAGACCTAACAGAATGTTTCTGTAAATACTAACAGAATGTTTCTGTAAATACTAACAGAATGTTTCTGTAAATACTCAGACCTAACAGAATGTTTCTGTAAATACTCAGACCTAATAGAATGTTTCTGTAAATACTCAGACCTAACAGAATGTTTCTGTAAATACTCAGACCTAACAGAATGTTTCTGTAAATACTAACAGAATGTTTCTGTCAATACTCAGACCTAACAGAATGTTTCTGTCAATACTCAGACCTAACAGAATGTTTCTGTAAATACTAACAGAATGTTTCTGTAAATACTCAGACCTAACAGAATGTTTCTGTCAATACTAACAGAATGTTTCTGTAAATACTCAGACCTAACAGAATGTTTCTGTCAATACTAACAGAATGTTTCTGTCAATACTCAGACCTAACAGAATGTTTCTGTCAATACTAACAGAATGTTTCTGTAAATGCTCAGACCTAACAGAATGTTTCTGTAAATACTCAGACCTAACAGAATGTTTCTGTCAATACTCAGACCTAACAGAATGTTTCTGTAAATACTCAGACCTAACAGAATGTTTCTGTAAATACTAACAGAATGTTTCTGTAAATACTCAGACCTAACAGAATGTTTCTGTAAATACTCAGACCTAACAGAATGTTTCTGTAAATACTAACAGAATGTTTCTGTAAATACTCAGACCTAACAGAATGTTTCTGTAAATACTCAGACCTAACAGAATGTTTCTGTAAATACTAACAGAATGTTTCTGTAAATACTCAGACCTAACAGAATGTTTCTGTAAATACTCAGACCTAACAGAATGTTCCTGTAAATACTCAGACCTAACAGAATGTTTCTGTCAATACTCAGACCTAACAGAATGTTTCTGTAAATACTCAGACCTAACAGAATGTTTCTGTAAATACTAACATAATGTTTCTGTAAATACTCAGACCTAACAGAATGTTTCTGTAAATACTCAGACCTAACAGAATGTTTCTGTAAATACTCAGACCTAACAGAATGTTTCTGTAAATACTAACAGAATGTTTCTGAAAATACTAACAGCATGTTTCTGTAAATACTCAGACCTAACAGAATGTTTCTGTAAATACTAACATAATGTTTCTGTAAATACTAACAGAATGTTTCTGGAAATACTCAGACCTAACAGAATGTTTCTGTAAATACTCAGACCTACAGAATGTTTCTGTAAATACTCAGACCTAACAGAATGTTTCTGTAAATACTCAGACCTAACAGAATGTTTCTGTAAATACTAACAGAATGTTTCTGTAAATACTCAGACCTAACAGAATGTTTCTGTAAATACTCAGACCTAACAGAATGTTTCTGTAAATACTCAGACCTAACAGAATGTTTCTGTAAATACTCAGACCTAACAGAATGTTTCTGTAAATACTAACAGAATGTTTCTGTAAATACTCAGACCTAACAGAATGTTTCTGTAAATACTCAGACCTAACAGAATGTTTCTGTAAATACTCAGACCTAACAGAATGTTTCTGTAAATACTCAGACCTAACAGAATGTTTCTGTAAATACTCAGACCTAACAGAATGTTTCTGTAAATACTCAGACCTAACAGAATGTTTCTGTAAATACTAACAGACCTAACAGAATGTTTCTGTAAATACTCAGACCTAACAGAATGTTTCTGTAAATACTCAGACCTAACAGAATGTTTCTGTAAATACTCAGACCTAGCAGAATGTTTCTGTAAATACTCAGACCTAACAGAATGTTTCTGTAAATACTCAGACCTAACAGAATGTTTCTGTAAATACTCAGACCTAACAGAATGTTTCTGTAAATACTCAGACCTAACAGAATGTTTCTGTCAATACTCAGACCTAACAGAATGTTTCTGTAAATACTAACAGAATGTTTCTGTAAATACTCAGACCTAACAGAATGTTTCTGTAAATACTCAGACCTAACAGAATGTTTCTGTAAATACTCAGACCTAACAGAATGTTTCTGTAAATACTCAGACCTAACAGAATGTTTCTGTAAATACTCAGACCTAACAGAATGTTTCTGTAAATACTCAGACCTGACAGAATGTTTCTGTAAATACTAACAGAATGTTTCTGTAAATACTCAGACATAACAGAATGTTTCTGTAAATACTCAGACCTAACAGAATGTTTCTGTAAATACTAACAGAATGTTTCTGTACATACTCAGACCTAACAGAATGTTTCTGTAAATACTCAGACCTAACAGAATGTTTCTGTAAATACTCAGACCTAACAGAATGTTTCTGTAAATACTCAGACCTAACAGAATGTTTCTGTAAATATTCAGACCTAACAGAATGTTTCTGTAAATACTCAGACCTAACAGAATGTTTCTGTAAATACTCAGACCTAACAGAATGTTTCTGTAAATACTAACAGAATGTTTCTGTAAATACTCAGACCTAACAGAATGTTTCTGTAAATACTCAGACCTAACAGAATGTTTCTGTAAATACTCAGACCTAACAGAATGTTTCTGTAAATACTCAGACCTAACAGAATGTTTCTGTAAATACTCAGACCTAACAGAATGTTTCTGTCAATACTCAGACCTAACAGAATGTTTCTGTAAATACTCAGACCTAACAGAATGTTTCTGTAAATACTCAGACCTAACAGAATGTTTCTGTCAATACTCAGACCTAACAGAATGTTTCTGTAAATACTCAGACCTAACAGAATGTTTCTGTAAATACTCAGACCTAACAGAATGTTTCTGTAAATACTCAGACCTAATAGAATGTTTCTGTAAATACTCAGACCTGTAAATACTCAGACCTAACAGAATGTTTCTGTAAATACTAACATAATGTTTATGTAAATACTCAGACCTAACAAAATGTTTCTGTAAATACTCAGACCTGTAAATACTCAGACCTAACAGAATGTTTCTGTAAATACTCAGACCTAACAGAATGTTTCTGTAAATACTCAGACCTAACATAATGTTTCTGTAAATACTCAGACCTAACAGAATGTTTCTGTAAATACTCAGACCTAACATAATGTTTCTGTAAATACTCAGACCTAACAGAATGTTTCTGTAAATACTAACAGAATGTTTCTGTAAATACTAACATAATGTTTCTGTAAATACTCAGACCTAACAGAATGTTTCTGTAAATACTAACAGAATGTTTCTGTAAATACTCAGACCTAACAGAATGTTTCTGTAAATACTAACAGAATGTTTCTGTAAATACTCAGACCTAACAGAATGTTTCTGTAAATACTAACAGAATGTTTCTGTAAATACTAACAGAATGTTTCTGTAAATACTCACAGAATGTTTCTGTAAATACTAACAGAATGTTTCTGTAAATACTAACAGAATGTTTCTGTGAATACTAACAGAATGTTTCTGTAAATTCTCAGACCTAACAGAATGTTTCTGTAAATACTCAGACCTAACAGAATGTTTCTGTAAATACTCAGACCTAACAGAATGTTTCTGTAAATACTAACAGAATGTTTCTGTAAATAATCAGACCTCACAGAATGTTTCTGTAAATACTCAGACCTAACATAATGTTTCTGTAAATACTAACAGAATGTTTCTGTAAATACTCAGACCTAACAGAATGTTTCTGTAAATACTAACAGAATGTTTCTGTAAATACTCAGACCTAACAGAACGTTTCTGTAAATACTCAGACCTAACAGAATGTTTATGTAAGTACTCAGACCTAACAGAATGTTTCTGTAAATACTCAGACCTAACAGAATGCACTGTAAATACTCAGACCTAACATAATTTTTCTGTAAATACTCAGACCTAACAGAATGTTTCTGTAAATACTCAGACCTAACAGAATGTTTCTGTAAATACTCAGACCTAACAGAATGTTTCTGTAAATACTCAGACCTAACAGAATGTTTCTGTCAATACTCAGACCTAACAGAATGTTTCTGTAAATACTCAGACCTAACAGAATGTTTCTGTAAATACTCAGACCTAACAGAATGTTTCTGTAAATACTAACAGAATGTTTCTGTAAATACTCAGACCTAACAGAATGTTTCTGTAAATACTCAGACCTAACAGAATGTTTCTGTAAATACTCAGACCTAACAGAATGTTTCTGTAAATACTCAGACCTAACAGAATGTTTCTGTAAATACTCAGACCTAATAGAATGTTTCTGTAAATACTCAGACCTAACAGAATGTTTCTGTAAATACTCAGACCTAACAGAATGTTTCTGTAAATACTCAGACCTAACAGAATGTTTCTGTAAATACTAACAGAATGTTTCTGTAAATACTCAGACCTAACAGAATGTTTCTGTAAATACTAACAGAATGTTTCTGTAAATACTCAGACCCAACAGAATGTTTCTGTAAATACTCAGACCTAACATAATGTTTCTGTAAATACTAACAGAATGTTTCTGTAAATACTCAGACCTAACATAATGTTTCTGTAAATACTAACAGAATGTTTCTGTAAATACTAACAGAATGTTTCTGTAAATACTCAGACCTAACAGAATGTTTCTGTAACTACTCAGACCTAACAGAATGTTTCTGTAAATACTTAAGACCTGTAAATACTCAGACCTAACAGAATGTTTCTGTAAATACTCAGACCTAACAGAATGTTTCTGTAAATACTCAGACCTGTAAATACTCAGACCTAACAGAATGTTTCTGTAAATACTCAGACCTAACAGAATGTTTCTGTAAATACTCAGACCTAACAGAATGTTTCTGTAAATACTCAGACCTAACATAATGTTTCTGTAAATACTAACAGAATGTTTCTGTAAATACTCAGACCTAACAGAATGTTTCTGTAAATACTAACAGAATGTTTCTGTAAATACTCAGACCTAACAGAACGTTTCTGTAAATACTCAGACCTAACAGAATGTTTATGTAAGTACTCAGACCTAACAGAATGTTTCTGTAAATACTCAGACCTAACAGAATGCACTGTAAATACTCAGACCTAACATAATTTTTCTGTAAATACTCAGACCTAACAGAATGTTTCTGTAAATACTCAGACCTAACAGAATGTTTCTGTAAATACTCAGACCTAACAGAATGTTTCTGTAAATACTCAGACCTAACAGAATGTTTCTGTCAATACTCAGACCTAACAGAATGTTTCTGTAAATACTCAGACCTAACAGAATGTTTCTGTAAATACTCAGACCTAACAGAATGTTTCTGTAAATACTAACAGAATGTTTCTGTAAATACTCAGACCTAACAGAATGTTTCTGTAAATACTCAGACCTAACAGAATGTTTCTGTAAATACTCAGACCTAACAGAATGTTTCTGTAAATACTCAGACCTAACAGAATGTTTCTGTAAATACTCAGACCTAATAGAATGTTTCTGTAAATACTCAGACCTAACAGAATGTTTCTGTAAATACTCAGACCTAACAGAATGTTTCTGTAAATACTCAGACCTAACAGAATGTTTCTGTAAATACTCAGACCTAACAGAATGTTTCTGTAAATACTCAGACCTAACAGAATGTTTCTGTAAATACTAACAGAATGTTTCTGTAAATACTCAGACCTAACAGAATGTTTCTGTAAATACTAACAGAATGTTTCTGTAAATACTCAGACCCAACAGAATGTTTCTGTAAATACTCAGACCTAACATAATGTTTCTGTAAATACTAACAGAATGTTTCTGTAAATACTCAGACCTAACATAATGTTTCTGTAAATACTAACAGAATGTTTCTGTAAATACTAACAGAATGTTTCTGTAAATACTCAGACCTAACAGAATGTTTCTGTAACTACTCAGACCTAACAGAATGTTTCTGTAAATACTTAAGACCTGTAAATACTCAGACCTAACAGAATGTTTCTGTAAATACTCAGACCTAACAGAATGTTTCTGTAAATACTCAGACCTGTAAATACTCAGACCTAACAGAATGTTTCTGTAAATACTCAGACCTAACAGAATGTTTCTGTAAATACTCAGACCTAACAGAATGTTTCTGTAAATAATAACAGAATGTTTCTGTAAAATAACCTAACAGAATGTTTCTGTAAATACTCAGACCTAACAGAATGTTTCTGTAAATACTAACAGAATGTTTCTGTAAATACTCAGACCTAACAGAATGTTTCTGTCAATACACAGACCTAACAGAATGTTTCTGTCAAAATACTAACAGAATGTTTCTGTAAATACTAACAGAATGTTTCTGTAAATACTCAGACCTAACAGAGCGTTTCTGTCAATACTCAGACCTAACAGAATGTTTCTGTAAATACTCAGACCTAATAGAATGTTTCTGTAAATACTCAGACCTGTAAATACTCAGACCTAACAGAATGTTTCTGTAAATACTCAGACCTAACAGAATGTTTCTGTAAATACTCAGACCTAACAGAATGTTTCTGTAAATACTCAGACCTAACAGAATGTTTCTGTAAATACTCAGACCTAACAGAATGTTTCTGTAAATACTCAGACCTAACAGAATGTTTCTGTAAATACTCAGACCTAATAGAATGTTTCTGTAAATACTCAGACCTGTAAATACTCAGACCTAACAGAATGTTTCTGTAAATACTAACATAATGTTTCTGTAAATACTCAGACCTAACAGAATGTTTCTGTAAATACTCAGACCTGTAAATACTCAGACCTAACAGAATGTTTCTGTAAATACTCAGACCTAACAGAATGTTTCTGTAAATACTCAGACCTAACATAATGTTTCTGTAAATACTCAGACCTAACAGAATGTTTCTGTAAATACTCAGACCTAACATAATGTTTCTGTAAATACTCAGACCTAACAGAATGTTTCTGTAAATACTAACAGAATGTTTCTGTAAATACTAACAGAATGTTTCTGTAAATACTAACATAATGTTTCTGTAAATACTCAGACCTAACATAATGTTTCTGTAAATACTCAGACCTAACAGAATGTTTCTGTAAATACTAACAGAATGTTTCTGTAAATACTCAGACCTAACAGAATGTTTCTGTAAATACTAACAGAATGTTTCTGTAAATACTCAGACCTAACAGAATGTTTCTGTAAATACTAACAGAATGTTTCTGTAAATACTAACAGAATGTTTCTGTAAATACTCACAGAATGTTTCTGTAAATACTAACAGAATGTTTCTGTAAATACTAACAGAATGTTTCTGTGAATACTAACAGAATGTTTCTGTAAATACTCAGACCTAACAGAATGTTTCTGTAAATACTCAGACCTAACAGAATGTTTCTGTAAATACTCAGACCTAACAGAATGTTTCTGTAAATACTCAGACCTAACAGAATGTTTCTGTAAATACTAACAGAATGTTTCTGTAAATACTCAGACCTCACAGAATGTTTCTGTAAATACTCAGACCTAACATAATGTTTCTGTAAATACTAACAGAATGTTTCTGTAAATACTCAGACCTAACAGAACGTTTCTGTCAATACTCAGACCTAACAGAATGTTTCTGTAAATACTCAGACCTAATAGAATGTTTCTGTAAATACTCAGACCTGTAAATACTCAGACCTAACAGAATGTTTCTGTAAATACTCAGACCTAACAGAATGTTTCTGTAAATACTCAGACCTAACAGAATGTTTCTGTAAATACTCAGACCTAACAGAATGTTTCTGTAAATACTCAGACCTAACAGAATGTTTCTGTAAATACTCAGACCTAACAGAATGTTTCTGTAAATACTCAGACCTAATAGAATGTTTCTGTAAATACTCAGACCTAACAGAATGTTTCTGTAAATACTCAGACCTAACAGAATGTTTCTGTAAATACTCAGACCTAACAGAATGTTTCTGTAAATACTCAGACCTAACAGAATGTTTCTGTAAATACTAACAGAATGTTTCTGTAAATACTCAGACCTAACAGAATGTTTCTGTAAATACTCAGACCTAACAGAATGTTTCTGTCAATACTCAGACCTAACAGAATGTTTCTGTAAATACTCAGACCTAACAGAATGTTTCTGTAAATACTCAGACCTAACAGAATGTTTCTGTAAATACAAACAGAATGTTTCTGTAAATACTCAGACCTAACAGAATGTTTCTGTAAATACTAACAGAATGTTTCTGTCAATACTCAGACCTAACAGAATGTTTCTGTAAATACTCAGACCTAACAGAATGTTTCTGTCAATACTCAGACCTAACAGAATGTTTCTGTAAATACTCAGACCTAATAGAATGTTTCTTTCCCAAGATGATCATTCAGTACAAAGAATTTGAAACTATGAAAAGATGAAGAAACATTTTATATTCATTTGGGTGAAACTCCAAAATGTCACAACCTGAGGGATGGCCAGTGAAAAGTACAATTTAATGTCAATAATATTTCCCATTTTGCTTTATTTTGTCTTTCATACCATGTCATGTGGCTTTTTAGTCATGTTGAGACTGGTCTACTAATATTGCTTTAGTGTATTATTATTCTCATTAATTTTGTTGTTGCTGCTGCTGTTTCCACTACTAATATTATTATTGATGCGTTTTTGATGTTAGTCCCACTATTTTGAAAGTAAGTAATTTAACTTGTCATCTCAATAAAGGCTATTCAATTGAGAGAGAGAGAGAGAGAGAGAGAGAGAGAGAGAGAGAGAGAGAGAGAGAGAGAGAGAGAGAGAGAGAGAGAGAGAGTCATACATTTCCTCAGCGAAAACAATGTACTGAGCAAATGTCAAATGTACTTTTTAACAAATTACCATACGACAGACCACGTATTCACCCTTCAAACACTAATTGACAAACAAACAAAACAAAGGCAGTCTTGTTGATTTCCAAAAAGCTTTCGACCCAATTATACAAATGGATGGAAAATGGTTTGGTGGGAAAAACATACAACGTTATAAAAACCCATGTACAAACAACAAGCATGTGGATAAAACTGGCAAAATAACACACATTTCCATCCACAGGTCCGGGGGGTGAAACAGGGATGCAGCTTAAGCCCCACCCTCTTCAACATATATATATCAACGAATTGGTGCGGGCACTAGAACAATCTGCAGCAGCTGGCCTCACCCTACTAGAATCTGAAGGCAAATGTCTACTGTTTGCTGTCGATCTGGTGCTTCTGTCCCCAACCAAGGGGGGCCTGCAGAAGCACCTAGATCTTCTGCACAGATTCTACCAGACCTGGGCCCTGACAGTAAATCGTAGTAAGACCAAAATAATGGTGTTCCAAAAAAGGTCCAGTTGCCAGGACCACGAAACAAAATTCCGTCTAGACACTACCGTTGCCCTAGAGGACACAAAAAACTATACATACCTCGGCCTAAACATCAGCGCCACAGGTAACTTCCACAAAGCTTTGGAAGAGCTGAGAGACAAGAAGGGCCTTCTATTCCATCAAAAATAACATAACATTTGACATACCAATTAGGATCTGGCTAAAGGGGTCCGCTCACCAGCCAAGAATTCACAAAATGGGATAAACACCAAATTGAGACTCTGCATGCAGAATTCTGCAACAATATCCTCAGCGTACAACGTAAAACACCAAATAATGCATTCAGAGCAGAATTAGGCCGATACCTGCTAATAATAAAAATCCAGAAAATATACGTTAAATTCTGCAACCACCTAAAAGGAAGTGATTCCCAAACCTTCCATAACAAACCTTCCATAACAAAACCATCACCTACAGGGAAATACACCTGGAGAAGAGTCCCCTAAGCAAGCTGGTCCTGGTGCTCTTTCACAAACACACACTGACCCCAAAGAGCCCCGGGACAGCAACACAAGACTCAGTGAGCCTTGCTATTGAGAAAGGCGGCCAAAGGCAGACCTGGCTCTCAAGAGAAGAACACTGCCCACAAAATGAGGCGGAAACTGAGCTGCACTTCGTAACATCCTGCCAAATGTATGACCTTATTAGAGACAAATATTTCCCTCCGATTACACAGACACACAAAGAATTCAAAAGACATCAAAGTTTTGAAATATATGGAATCATGTAGTAACCAAAAAAATATTTAATATTTGAGATTCTTCAAATAGCCACTCTTTACCTTGATGACAGCTTTGCACACTCTTGGCATTCTTTCAACCAACTTCACCTGGAATGCTTTTCCAACAGTCTTGATGGAGTTCCCACATATGCTGAGCACTTGTTGGCTGCTTTTCCTTCACTCGAGGTCTTAAAGTAATGATGGACTGTCATTTCTCTTTGCTTTTTTGTGCTGTTCTTATCATAATATGGACTTGGTCTTCTACCAAATAGGGCTATCTTCTGTGTACCACCCCTGCCTTGTCACAACCCAACTGATTGGCTCAAACGCATTAAGAAGGAATGAAAATCGACAAATTCACTTTTACCGAGGCACGACTGTTAATTGAAATGCATTCCAGGCAACTGCCTCATGAAGCTGGTTTAGAGAATGCTAAGAGTGTGTAAAGCTGTCATCAAGACATAGGGTGGCTGCTTTGAAGAATCTCAAATATAAAATATATTTTGATTTGTTTAATACTTTTTTGGTTACCACATGATTCCATTTGTGTTATTTCATAGTTTTGATGTCTTCACTTTTATTCAACATTGTAGAAAACAGTAAAAATAAAGAAAACCCCTGGAATGAGTAGCTGTGTCTAGACCTTTGACTGGTACTGTATATGTAAGCTAACACACTAAATATTTTTCTACCACCTGGGTGTAAAACCCACTACAGCGGTCTTCAGCACAATGGAGAACAGAAGTCGCAACTTATTGACCTGGGAAACAGACAGAATGGAGGAGAATGGATTGAACAGAACAGAGAGGAGAATTGATTGAACAGAGAGGAGAATTGAACAGAACAGAAAGGAGAATGGATTGAACAGAACAGAGAGGAGAACGGATTGAACAGAACAGAGAGGAGAATGGATTGAACAGAACAGAGAGGAGAATGGAATGAACAGAACAGATAGGAGAATGAACAGAACAGAGAGGAGAATGAACAGAACAGAGAGGAGAATGAACAGAACAGAGAGGAGAATGAACAGAACAGAGAGGAGAATGAACAGAACAGAGAGGAGAATGAACAGAACAGAGAGGAGAACGGATTGAACAGAACAGAGAGGAGAATGGATTGAACAGAACAGAGAGGAGAATGGAATGAACAGAACAGATAGGAGAATGAACAGAACAGAGAGGAGAATGAACAGAACAGAGAGGAGAATGAACAGAACAGAGAGGAGAATGAACAGAACAGAGAGGAGAATGGAATGAACAGAGAGGAGAATGGATTGAACAGAGAGGATAATGTATTGAACAGAGGAGAATTGAACAGAACAGAGAGGAGAATGGATTGAACAGAGAGGATAATGGATTGAACAGAGAGGAGAATTGAACAGAACAGAGAGGAGAATTGAACAGAACAGAGAGGAGAATGGATTGAACAGAGAGGAGAATGGATTGAACAGAACAGAGAGGAGAATGAACAGAACAGAGAGGAGAATGGATTGAACAGAACAGAGGAGAATGGATTGAACAGAACAGAGGAGAATGAACAGAACAGAGAGGAGAATGAACAGAACAGAGAGGAGAATGTATTGAACAGAACAGAGAGGAGAATGAACAGAACAGAGAGGAGAATGAACAGAACAGAGAGGAGAATGAACAGAACAGAGAGGAGAATGAACAGAATAGAGAGGAGAATGAACAGAACAGGGATGAGAATGGATTGAACAGAGAGGAGAATTGAACTGAACAGAGAGGAGAATTGAACATAACAGAGAGGAGAATGGATTGAACAGAGAGGAGAGTAGAATGGATTGAACAGAACAGAGAGGAGAATGGATTGAACAGAACAGAGAGGAGAATTGAACACAACAGAGAGGAGAATTGAACAGAACAGTTAGGAGAATTGAACAGAACAGAGAGGATAATGGATTGAACAGAGAGGAGAATTGAACAGAATAGAGAGGAGAATGGATTGAACAGAGAGGAGAATGGACTGAACAGAGAGGAGAATGGACAGAACAGAGAGGAGAATGGACAGAACAGAGAGGAGAATGAACAGAACAGAGAGGATAATGGACAGAACAGAGAGGAGAATGGACAGAACAGAGGGGATAATGGACAGAACAGAGAGGAGAATGGATTGAACAGAGAGAATAATGGAATGAACAGAACAGAGAGGAGAATGGACAGAACAGAGAGGAGAATGGATTGAACAGAACAGAGAGGAGAATTGAACAGAACAGAGAGGAGAATGAACAGAACAGAGAAGAGAATGGATTGAACAGAGAGGAGAATGGACAGAACAGAGAGGAGAATGAACAGAACAGAGAGGATAATGGATTGAACAGAGAGGAGAATGGACAGAACAGAGAGGAGAATGAACAGAACAGAGAGGATAATGGATGGCTCTATTCTGAAGCTATCTATTAGTTTCCATTAGTTAGGTAGGTAGCCGTAAGCAGCAGGTTAGATTTATGGGCCACATTTGGTTTAAATTCTGCGGGCACACAAACACAGACGCATGAACACACACACACTTACACACACCAGGGCCTGATGGCTCACAGGGACAGGTCATGATGAGCTCCCATCCATCTCAACTCAGCGTTTCCATCTTCCTAAATGTTCCCAGAGCAGAGGAACCTGTCAGAAGCAGCAATGTCACCGTCAAGACACCCCAGACACACCGCGTCCCAGCTGGGACTAGACACATACATACATGCATACATACATACATACATACATACATACAGACATACATACATACAGACATACAGACAGACAGACAGACAGACAGACAGACAGACAGACAGACAGACAGACAGAGCGAGAGAGACACTGTCCCTCATCCCTCATCATCAAGAGAGAGGGAGAGGGAGAGAGAGAGGGAGAGGGAGAGAGACAGAGAGAGAGAGAGAGAGAGAGAGAGAGAGAGAGGGAGAGAGACAGAGAGAGAGAGAGAGAGAGAGAGAGAGAGGGAGAGGGAGAGGGAGAGGGAGTCCCAGCTGAGACTAGACAGTTATAGACAAAGAGAGCGAAAGAGAGGGAGAGAGAGAGAGAGAGAGAGGGAGAGGGAGAGAGAGAGGGAGAGGGAGAGAGACAGAGAGAGAGAGAGAGAGGGAGAGAGAGTCCCAGCTGGACTAGACAGTTATAGACAAAGAGAGAGGGAGAGAGAGAGAGAGAGAGGGAGAGAGAGAGGGAGAGGGAGAGAAACAGAGAGAGTCCCCTCTCTCTCTCTCTCTCCCTCTCTCTTTGTCTATAACTGTCTTGTCCAGCTGGGACTCTCTCTCCCTCTCTCTCTCTCTCTCTGTCTCTCTCCCTCTCCCTCTCTCTCTCCCTCTTCCTTCCATGTTTAGATCATGAAAGCTTCAGGATAACGAGATCCATTGACACCAATTACTGTGGAACATCAGCCAATTGGACTACATTATCTACGGATGTAGACAGTACTCCCCCCTTACGCCCGGCTCCCGCAGCGCGCCGCCACCGACCTCGAGGGCGACCCGGGGGGCGAGGCACCGGGCGATCCAGGTGGAGGCGGTGGAAGTCCCTCAGAAGTGAAGGGTCCAAAATGTCCCCCACCGGTACCCAGCACCTCTCCTCTGGACCGTACCCCTCCCAGTCCACGAGGTACTGTAGGCCCCTCACCCGGCGTCTCGAGTCCAGAATAGGACTTTAAATGGCCCTATACACTGCGGCCCCAGCTTCTGGCAGGGCAGGCGTAGGGGCAGGTTTCGGGTCGAGAGCCAGACCCGGTCTCCCGGTGCGAACACAGGGGCCTCACTGTGGTGCTGGTCAGCTCTCCTCTTCTGCCGTCCACTAGCCTGTTTTAAAGATTCCTGGACGGCTCTCATTTGAGCGCTGCACCCATTCCTCCACTGCAGGAGCCTTGGTCTGGCTCTGATGCCATGGAGCCAGGAGCAGAACACACACTGGAACGGATACATGTTGGTAGAGGAGTGGTGAAGGGAGAGAGAGAGAGAGAGACAGAACAGAGAGAGGGTAAGAGATACAGAGCAGAGCAGAGGTCAGGATCAGAGCTCCTGCATTTTTCAGCATTTTCTTTAAAAAAGATAGATTAGGAGTTAGATAAACTTGGATTTTTTGTCAGGAACACATACTGGATTCTACCCTCTTCAACATAACCCCTACTTCAAATCAAAACTTAAAACCTACAACCTGATTTTGGACGGAATTACGGAATCACCTGGAAAGTTCACAACAACCAAGGATTTATTACCCTATACAGCAAATTCTCTGGAAAACAACAGAAACCTGAAAACACCATCCAACCTGGAACTGAGTGAGTAATGTTTAGTCTGAAACGATATTTTATTTCCAAAAGCCAAGAAGAAAAATACACAACATTACTTTATAAGGACTGAATTCTAACATAATTCTGCCAAGCTTGATACAGCTTCAACTAGCACTGACGTGTCAAGTGAGAGGTGTCAAAGCCCATTAGCCCAACAATGGCAGGAGAGTCACACAGTCTACCCCAACCAAATGGAGAGGCCTTAGAAGCTCCCTCCCGCTGTTCAGAGGTAATTAAAATACAGTACCCTTTGCATGTAAAGAATGATAAGGCAAGAAAAGACCACAAGAAGAAGCTCCTTATGGAAAATCAAGAAACACTTTTTGCTGACTATTACAAAAATGGGAACATCAGCAACCTTATCTTCCACACAAACCATCCCCTGGCATGGCACAGTGCCATATTAGCACACTACCCCTTTGTTACGAGAGGGGGGATTAACGAGGGGTGGAAACTCAGAATACTTGATAACGAGGACTCTGAGTTAAGTAATATAAATATCTATAAATCCGGAACAGTAATGGTACAGAATAACCACAAACAGTTTCAGCTGGACTTTCACCTAATCAAAGAATTAGCCCAGCAGGAGAAGCTCTCCCTTGATAAAGATACTCCCACACTGAGCGGGTCAGACCAGACCTCTTCATTATGTAACCCCACAGATGAGCAACCCCCAGTGGAGAGTCAACCTCCCAGCACAGATTACCACTCCCTCTTTGAAATGAAGGACAAATTCACCCAGCTGGAGGTAAGGCAGGTGGAGCTGGAACAGCAGGTGATTACACTTCAGTCAGCACAGACCCAGACAACAGTCCAGCACAACAACAGCCCCTTAACTAGACCCGGAGAGCTGGAGGTGGACAGAGACATATCTGCACTTTGGACAGTGGTGAGACAAATACAACAGGAGAAAGAGGAGCAGAACAGAGCACTAGAGGAGAGTATCAGACTGCTGGTGGAGGAGAGGTTGAGGGGGATGGAGGAGAAGTTGAGGGGGACGGCGTGTGACAACAACCCACTAGAGAGGTGGCCACCCCCACAGAGAAGCCAGCAGAACAGCCCACCTCAGCACCCAACAAAAGTCTCGACACCACAGCAGAACAGTCCACACCAGACCCTGACCATAGAGTCGACACCACAGCAGAACAGTCCACACCAGACCCTGACCATAGAGTCGACATCACAGCAGAACAGACAAATGAAGAACCCCAAGCCCAGAGGCTCTCACCCCCTCTGAGCACCCCCACTGTCAGCCACCCTGATAGCCCTTCTGACAACCCCCCCACACCCACTGAGGACAAACACAAGACACAGATTGTACTACTTATGGACTCAAATGGGAAATATATAGAAGAAAAAAAACTTTTTCCCAAACACAGTGTGTCTAAACTCTGGTGTCCAAACACCCAGCGCGCCCTCGACCTTCTGTCTGAGGCCAAACTAGGCTCACCCAGCCACATAATAATACACACAGGCACAAACGACCTGAGAGCACAGCAGGAAAGAGTGGCCACAGCACTGAAGGGAGTGATTGAAAAGGCTTCTTCTACTTTCCCCAACGCACAAGTGGTTATCTCCACCCTGCTACCACGAAAAGACTTCCACCCTGCCACAATACAGCGGGTAAATGCAAGTATTTCCCGTGACTGTGCCTCAAAACCAAACGTTTTCCTGGCCCACCACTCCACCCTGGACTTGAACAGCCTCTATGACCAGGTCCACCTCTACAAGGCAGCAGTGCCCACCTTTGCCCGAACTCTAAAGGACATCGCTCTCAAACGTATCCCCAACACTTCACACAGGAGCAACAGATCAATAGACACCCCATCCAGACCAGCGAGACACCCTCCCAGATCTGCAGGACCCCCCCCTGGACCTACACATAGAGGACCCACGCCAAGAGGAATTACATCCAGACCACAGTACACCCAGACACATCCACACCCCCACCCCAACCAATCAACACCCCCCCACGTCAACCATGCCCACACCCCATTTAGGCCCCCTCAGATCAGACCTATGCCACTCCTGCCCACCCCATGCACCCCACCCCCGCAAAGAGGGCCTCAACATGGAAGCCACACATACGCCCAGGTAGTGAGCGGGCAAACAGTCCCAACCCCCACTCTCACACTCGCCCAAGCCAATGGCATGTACCAGATGCTCAGCAGGCTCTGCTCACACTTACTGGCCTGAGGCCAAACCACGACCAACAACATTGGACAATCTATGGAACAAAAAGCCTTCACTATATTATCCTGGAATATCCAAGGCCTGAGGTCATCTGCCTTTGGCCTAAAGAGCAGAAACCCGGACTTCACCAAAGAAATCGGTAATACAGACATTGTCATCCTGCAAGAAACCTGGTATAGAGGAGACGGACCCACTGGTTGCCCTCTAGGTTACAGAGAGCTGGTAGTCCCATCCACCAAACTACCAGGTGTGAAACAGGGAAGGGACTCAGGGGGTATGCTAATTTGGTATAGAGCAGACCTAACTCACTCCATTAAATTAATCAAAACAGGAACATTTTACATTTGGCTAGAAATTCAAAAGGAAATTATCCTAACAGAGAAAAATGTCCTCCTGTGTGCTACCTATATCCCCCCACTAGAATCCCCATATTTTAATGAAGACAGCTTCTCCATCCTGGAGGGGGAAATCAATCATTTCCAGGCCCAGGGACATGTACTAGTCTGTGGCGACCTAAATGCCAGAACCGGACAAGAACCTGACACCCTAAGCACACAGGGGGACAAACACCTGCCTGGAGGTGACAGCATTCCCTCCCACATATGCCCCCCTAGGCACAACTATGACAACATAACCAACAAAAACGGGTCACAACTCCTGCAGCTCTGTCGCACGCTGGGTATGTACATAGTCAACGGTAGGCTTCGAGGGGACTCCTATGGTAGGTACACCTATAGCTCATCTCTTGGCAGTAGTACTGTAGACTACTTTATCACCGACCTCAACCCAGAGTCTCTCAGAGCGTTCACAGTCAGCCCACTGACACCCCTATCAGACCACAGCAAAATCACAGTCTACTTAAACAGAGCAATAATCAATCATGAGGCATCAAAGCCAAAGGAACTGAGTAACATTAAGAAATGCTATAGATGGAAGGAATGCAGTTTGGAAACCTACCAAAAAACAATTAGGCAACA
>NC_092177.1:2750392-2917892 GCF_045791955.1 Oncorhynchus clarkii lewisi | reverse complement strand
TATTCCCTATATAGTGCACTACTTTAGACCAGAGCCCTATTCCCTATATAGTGCACTACTTTATACCAGGGCCCTATTCCCTATATAGTGCACTACTATAGACCAGAGCCCTATTCCCTATATAGTGCACTACTATAGACCAGAGTCCTATTCCCTATATAGTGCACTACTATAGACCAGAGCCCTATTCCCTATATAGTGCACTACTATAGACCAGAGCCCTATTCCCTATATAGTGCACTACTATAGACCAGTGCCCTATTCCCTATATAGTGCACTACTTTAGACCAGAGTCCTATTCCCTATATAGTGCACTACTTTAGACCAGAGTCCTATTCCCTATATAGTGCACTACTATAGACCAGTGACCTATTCCCTATATAGATCACTACTATAGACCAGGGCCCTATGGAACCCTATTCCCTATATAGTGCACTACTTTAGACCAGAGCCCTATTCCCTATATAGTGCACTACTTTAGACCAGAGTCCTATTCCCTATATAGTGCACTACTTTAGACCAGAGCCCTATTCCCTATATAGTGCACTACTTTAGACCAGAGTCCTATTCCCTATATAGTGCACTACTTTAGACCAGAGCCCTATTCCCTATATAGTGCACTACTTTAGACCAGAGCCCTATTCCCTATATAGTGCACTACTTTAGACCAGAGTCCTATTCCCTATATAGTGCACTACTTTAGACCAGAGCCCTATTCCCTATATAGTGCACTACTTTAGACCAGAGCCCTATTCCCTATATAGTGCACTACTTTAGACCAGAGCCCTATTCCCTATATAGTGCACTACTTTAGACCAGAGCCCTATTCCCTATATAGTGCACTACTTTAGACCAGAGCCCTATTCCCTACATAGTGCACTACTTTAGACCAGGGCCCTATTCCCTATATAGTGCACTACTTTAGACCAGAGCCCTATTCCCTATATAGTGCACTACTTTAGACCAGAGCCCTATTCCCTATATAGTGCACTACTTTAGACCAGAGCCCTATTCCCTATATAATGCCCTACTTTAGACCAGAGCCCTATTCCCTACATAGTGCACTACTTTAGACCAGGGCCCTATTCCCTATATAGTGCACTACTTTAGACCAGAGTCCTATTCCCTATATAGTGCACTACTATAGACCAGAGTCCTATTCCCTATATAGTGCACTACTATAGACCAGGGCCCTATTCCCTATATAGTGCACTACTATAGACCAGAGCCCTATTCCCTATATAGTGCACTACTATAGACCAGAGCCCTATTCCCTATATAGTGCACTACTATAGACCAGAGCCCTATTCCCTATATAGTGCACTACTTTAGACCAGAGCCCTATTCCCTATATAGTGCACTACTTTAGACCAGAGCCCTATTCCCTATATAGTGCACTACTATAGACCAGAGCCCTATTCCCTATATAATGCACTACTTTAGACCAGAGCCCTATTCCCTATATAGTGCACTACTTTATACCAGGGCCCTATTCCCTATATAGTGCACTACTTTAGACCAGAGCCCTATTCCCTATATAGTGCACTACTTTATACCAGGGCCCTATTCCCTATATAGTGCACTACTATAGACCAGAGCCCTATTCCCTATATAGTGCACTACTATAGACCAGAGTCCTATTCCCTATATAGTGCACTACTATAGACCAGAGCCCTATTCCCTATATAGTGCACTACTATAGACCAGAGCCCTATTCCCTATATAGTGCACTACTATAGACCAGTGCCCTATTCCCTATATAGTGCACTACTTTAGACCAGAGTCCTATTCCCTATATAGTGCACTACTTTAGACCAGAGTCCTATTCCCTATACAGTGCACTACTATAGACCAGTGACCTATTCCCTATATAGATCACTACTATAGACCAGGGCCCTATGGAACCCTATTCCCTATATAGTGCACTACTTTAGACCAGAGCCCTATTCCCTATATAGTGCACTACTTTAGACCAGAGTCCTATTCCCTATATAGTGCACTACTTTAGACCAGAGCCCTATTCCCTATATAGTGCACTACTTTAGACCAGAGTCCTATTCCCTATATAGTGCACTACTTTAGACCAGAGCCCTATTCCCTATATAGTGCACTACTTTAGACCAGAGCCCTATTCCCTATATAGTGCACTACTTTAGACCAGAGTCCTATTCCCTATATAGTGCACTACTTTAGACCAGAGCCCTATTCCCTATATAGTGCACTACTTTATACCAGGGCCCTATTCCCTATATAGTGCACTACTATAGACCAGAGCCCTATTCCCTATATAGTGCACTACTATAGACCAGAGTCCTATTCCCTATATAGTGCACTACTATAGACCAGAGCCCTATTCCCTATATAGTGCACTACTATAGACCAGAGCCCTATTCCCTATATAGTGCACTACTATAGACCAGTGCCCTATTCCCTATATAGTGCACTACTTTAGACCAGAGTCCTATTCCCTATATAGTGCACTACTTTAGACCAGAGTCCTAGTCCCTATACAGTGCACTACTATAGACCAGTGACCTATTCCCTATATAGATCACTACTATAGACCAGGGCCCTATGGAACCCTATTCCCTATATAGTGCACTACTTTAGACCAGAGCCCTATTCCCTATATAGTGCACTACTTTAGACCAGAGTCCTATTCCCTATATAGTGCACTACTTTAGACCAGAGCCCTATTCCCTATATAGTGCACTACTTTAGACCAGAGTCCTATTCCCTATATAGTGCACTACTTTAGACCAGAGCCCTATTCCCTATATAGTGCACTACTTTAGACCAGAGCCCTATTCCCTATATAGTGCACTACTTTAGACCAGAGTCCTATTCCCTATATAGTGCACTACTTTAGACCAGAGCCCTATTCCCTATATAGTGCACTACTTTAGACCAGAGCCCTATTCCCTATATAGTGCACTACTTTAGACCAGAGCCCTATTCCCTATATAGTGCACTACTTTAGACCAGAGCCCTATTCCCTATATAGTGCACTACTTTAGACCAGAGCCCTATTCCCTACATAGTGCACTACTTTAGACCAGGGCCCTATTCCCTATATAGTGCACTACTTTAGACCAGAGACCTATTCCCTATATAGTGCACTACTTTAGACCAGAGCCCTATTCCCTATATAGTGCACTACTTTAGACCAGAGCCCTATTCCCTATATAATGCACTACTTTAGACCAGAGCCCTATTCCCTACATAGTGCACTACTTTAGACCAGGGCCCTATTCCCTATATAGTGCACTACTTTAGACCAGAGTCCTATTCCCTATATAGTGCACTACTATAGACCAGAGTACTATTCCCTATAAAGTGCACTACTATAGACCAGGGCCCTATTCCCTATATAGTGCACTACTATAGACCAGAGCCCTATTCCCTATATAGTGCACTACTATAGACCAGAGCCCTATTCCCTATATAGTGCACTACTATAGACCAGAGCCCTATTCCCTATATAGTGCACTACTTTAGACCAGAGACCTATTCCCTATATAGTGCACTACTTTAGACCAGAGCCCTATTCCCTATATAGTGCACTACTATAGACCAGAGCCCTATTCCCTATATAGTGCACTACTATAGACCAGAGCCCTATTCCCTATATAGTGCACTACTTTAGACCAGAACCCTATTCCCTATATAGTGCACTACTTCAGACCAGAGCCCTATTCCCTATATAGTGCACTACTTTTGACCAGAGCCCTATTCCCTATATAGTGCACTACTTTATACCAGGGCCCTATTCCCTATATAGTGCACTACTTTAGACCAGGGCCCTATTCCCTATATAGTGCACTACTTTATACCAGGGCCCTATTCCCTGTATAGTGCACTACTATAGACCAGAGCCCTATTCCCTATATAGTGCACTACTATAGACCAGAGTCCTATTCCCTATATAGTGCACTACTTTAGACCAGAGTCCTATTCCCTATATAGTGCACTACTTTAGACCAGAGTCCTATTCCCTATATAGTGCACTACTATAGACCAGAGCCCTATTCCCTATATAGTGCACTACTTTAGACCAGAGCCCTATTCCCTATATAGTGCACTACTTTAGACTAGAGTCCTATTCCATTTATAGTGCACTACTTTAGACCAGAGCCCTATTCCCTATATAGTGCACTACTTTAGACCAGAGTCCTATTCCCTATATAGTGCACTACTTTAGACCAGGGCCCTATTCCCTATATCGTGCACTACTTTTGACCAGAGCCCTATTCCCTATATAGTGCACTACTTTAGACCAGAGCCCTATTCCCTATATAGTGCACTACTTTAGACCAGAGTCCTATTCCCTATATAGTGCACTACTTTAGACCAGGGCCCTATTCCCTATATAGTGCACTACTATAGACCAGAGCCCTATTCACTATATAGTGCACTACTTTAGACCAGAGCCCTATTCCCTATATAGTGCACTACTTTAGACCAGAGCCCTATTCCCTATATAGTGCACTACTTTAGACCAGAGTCCTATTCCCTATATAGTGCACTACTTTAGACCAGAGCCCTATTCCCTATATAGTGCACTACTTTAGACCAGAGCCCTATTCCCTATATAGTGCACTACTTTAGACCAGAGTCCTATTCCCTATATAGTGCACTACTTTAGACCAGAGCCCTATTCCCTATATAGTGCACTACTTTAGACCAGAGCCCTATTCCCTATATAGTGCACTACTTTAGACCAGAGCCCTATTCCCTATATAGTGCACTACTTTAGACCAGAGCCCTATTCCCTATATTGTGCACTACTTTAGACCAGAGCCCTATTCCCTACATAGTGCACTACTTTAGACCAGTGCCCTATTCCCTATATAGTGCACTACTTTAGACCAGAGCCCTATTCCCTATATAGTGCACTACTTTAGACCAGAGCCCTATTCCCTATATAGTGCACTACTTTAGACCAGAGCCCTATTCCCTATATAATGCACTACTTTAGACCAGAGCCCTATTCCCTACATAGTGCACTACTTTAGACCAGGGCCCTATTCCCTATATAGTGCACTACTATAGACCAGAGTCCTATTCCCTATATAGTGCACTACTATAGACCAGAGTCCTATTCCCTATATAGTGCACTACTATAGACCAGGGCCCTATTCCCTATATAGTGCACTACTATAGACCAGAGCCCTATTCCCTATATAGTGCACTACTATAGACCAGAGCCCTATTCCCTATATATTGCACTACTATAGACCAGAGCCCTATTCCCTATATAGTGCACTACTTTAGACCAGAGCCCTATTCCCTATATAGTGCACTACTTTAGACCAGAGTCCTATTCCCTATATAGTGCACTACTATAGACCAGAGCCCTATTCCCTATATAGTGCACTACTATAGACCAGAGCCCTATTCCCTATATAGTGCACTACTTTAGACCAGAGCCCTATTCCCTATATAGTGCACTACTTTAGACCAGAGTCCTATTCCCTATATAGTGCACTACTTTAGACCAGAGCCCTATTCCCTATATAGTGCACTACTTTAGACCAGAGACCTATTCCCTATATAGTGCACTACTTTAGACCAGAGCCCTATTCCCTACATAGTGCACTACTTTAGACCAGGGCCCTATTCCCTATATAGTGCACTACTTAAGACCAGAGCCCTATTCCCTATATAGTGCACTACTTTAGACCAGAGCCCTATTCCCTATATAGTGCACTACTTTAGACCAGAGCCCTATTCCCTATATAATGCACTACTTTAGACCAGAGCCCTATTCCCTACATAGTGCACTACTTTAGACCAGGGCACTATTCCCTATATAGTGCACTACTATAGACCAGAGTCCTATTCCCTATATAGTGCACTACTATAGACCAGGGCCCTATTCCCTATATAGTGCACTACTATAGACCAGAGCCCTATTCCCTATATAGTGCACTACTATAGACCAGAGCCCTATTCCCTATATAGTGCACTACTATAGACCAGAGCCCTATTCCCTATATAGTGCACTACTTTAGACCAGAGCCCTATTCCCTATATAGTGCACTACTTTAGACCAGAGCCCTATTCCCTATATAGTGCACTACTATAGACCAGAGCCCTATTCCCTATATAGTGCACTACTATAGACCAGAGCCCTATTCCCTATATAGTGCACTACTTTAGACCAGAGCCCTATTCCCTATATAGTGCACTACTTTAGACCAGGACCCTATTCCCTATATAGTGCACTACTTTATACCAGGGCCCTATTCCCTATATAGTGCACTACTATAGACCAGAGCCCTATTCCCTATATAGTGCACTACTATAGACCAGAGTCCTATTCCCTATATAGTGCACTACTTTAGACCAGAGTCCTATTCCCTATATAGTGCACTACTTTAGACCAGAGTCCTATTCCCTATATAGTGCACTACTATAGACCAGAGCCCTATTCCCTATATAGTGCACTACTTTAGACCAGAGCCCTATTCCCTATATAGTGCACTACTTTAGACCAGAGTCCTATTCCCTATGTAGTGCACTACTTTAGACCAGAGCCCTGTTCCCTATATAGTGCACTACTTTAGACCAGAGTCCTATTCCCTATATAGTGCACTACTTTAGACCAGGGCCCTATTCCCTATATAGTGCACTACTTTTGACCAGAGCCCTATTCCCTATATAGTGCACTACTTTAGACCAGAGCCCTATTCCCTATATAGTGCACTACTTTAGACCAGAGTCCTATTCCCTATATAGTGCACTACTTTAGACCAGGGCCCTATTCCCTATATAGTGCACTACTTTTGACCAGAGTCCTATTCCCTATATAGTGCACTACTTTAGACCAGAGCCCTATTCCCTATATAGTGCACTACTTTAGACCAGGGCCCTATTCCCTATATAGTGCACTACTTTAGACCAGGGCCCTATTCCCTATATAGTGCACTACTTTAGACCAGAGCCCTATTCCCTATATAGTGCACTACTTTAGACCAGAGCCCTATTCCCTATATAGTGCACTACTTTAGACCAGGGCCCTATTCCCTATATAGTGCACTACTTTAGACCAGGGCCCTATTCCCTATATAGTGCACTACTTTAGACCAGGGCCCTATTCCCTATATAGTGCACTACTTTAGACCAGAGCCCTATTCCCTATATAGTGCACTACTTTAGACCAGAACCCTATTCCCTATATAGTGCACTACTATAGACCAGAACCCTATTCCCTATATAGTGCACTACTTTAGACCAGAACCCTATTCCCTATATAGTGCACTACTATAGACCAGAGCCCTATTCCCTATATAGTGCACTACTTTAGACCAGAACCCTATTCCCTATATAGTGCACTACTATAGACCAGAGACCTATTCCCTATATAGTGCACTACTTTAGACCAGAGCCCTATTCCCTATATAGTGCACTACTATAGACCAGAGCCCTATTCCCTATATAGTGCACTACTATAGACCACAGTCCTATTCCCTATATAGTGCACTACTATAGACCAGAGCCCTATTCCCTATATAGTGCACTACTATAGACCAGAGCCCTATTCCCTATATAGTGCACTACTATAGACCAGAGCCCTATTCCCTATATAGTGCACTACTTTAGACCAGAACCCTATTCCCTATATAGTGCACTACTATAGACCAGAGCCCTATTCCCTATATAGTGCACTACTTTAGACCAGAGCCCTATTCCCTATATAGTGCACAACTATAGACCAGAGCCCTATTCCCTATATAGTGTACTACTATAGACCAGAGTCCTATTCCCTATATAGTGCACTACTATAGACCAGAGCCCTATTCCCTATATAGTGCACTACTATAGAACAGAGCCCTATTCCCTATATAGTGCACTACTTTTGACCAGAGCCCTATTCCCTATATAGTGCACTACTATAGACCAGAGCCCTATTCCCTATATAGTGTACTACTATAGACCAGAGTCCTATTCCCTATATAGTGCACTACTTTAGACCAGAGCCCTATTCCCTATATAGTGCACTACTTTAGACCAGGGCCCTATTCCCTATATAGTGCACTACTTTAGACCAGGGCCCTATTCCCTATATAGTGCACTACTTTAGACCAGAGCCCTATTCCCTATATAGTGCACTACTTTAGACCAGAGCCCTATTCCCTATATAGTGCACTACTTTAGACCAGGGCCCTATTCCCTATATAGTGCACTACTTTAGACCAGGGCCCTATTCCCTATATAGTGCACTACTTTAGACCAGGGCCCTATTCCCTATATAGTGCACTACTTTAGACCAGAGCCCTATTCCCTATATAGTGCACTACTTTAGACCAGAACCGTATTCCCTATATAGTGCACTACTATAGACCAGAACCCTATTCCCTATATAGTGCACTACTTTAGACCAGAACCCTATTCCCTATATAGTGCACTACTATAGACCAGAGCCCTATTCCCTATATAGTGCACTACTTTAGACCAGAACCCTATTCCCTATATAGTGCACTACTATAGACCAGAGACCTATTCCCTATATAGTGCACTACTTTAGACCAGAGCCCTATTCCCTATATAGTGCACTACTATAGACCAGAGCCCTATTCCCTATATAGTGCACTACTATAGACCAGAGTCCTATTCCCTATATAGTGCACTACTATAGACCAGAGCCCTATTCCCTATATAGTGCACTACTATAGACCAGAGCCCTATTCCCTATATAGTGCACTACTATAGACCAGAGCCCTATTCCCTATATAGTGCACTACTATAGACCAGAGCCCTATTCCCTATATAGTGCACTACTTTAGACCAGAACCCTATTCCCTATATAGTGCACTACTATAGACCAGAGCCCTATTCCCTATATAGTGCACTACTTTAGACCAGAGCCCTATTCCCTATATAGTGCACAACTATAGACCAGAGCCCTATTCCCTATATAGTGTACTACTATAGACCAGAGTCCTATTCCCTATATAGTGCACTACTATAGACCAGAGCCCTATTCCCTATATAGTGCACTACTATAGAACAGAGCCCTATTCCCTATATAGTGCACTACTTTAGACCAGAGCCCTATTCCCTATATAGTGCACTACTATAGACCAGAGCCCTATTCCCTATATAGTGTACTACTATAGACCAGAGTCCTATTCCCTATATAGTGCACTACTATAGACCAGAGCCCTATTCCCTATATAGTGCACTACTATAGACCAGAGCCCTATTCCCTATATAGTGCACTACTATAGACCAGAGCCCTATTCCCTATATAGTGCACTACTATAGACCAGAGCCCTATTCCCTATATAGTGCACTACTATAGACCAGAGCCCTATTCCCTATATAGTGCACTACTTTAGACCAGGGCCCTATTCCCTATATAGTGCACTACTTTTGACCAGAGCCCTATTCCCTATATAGTGCACTACTTTAGACCAGAGCCCTATTCCCTATATAGTGCACTACTTTAGACCAGGGCCCTATTCCCTATATAGTGCACTACTTTAGACCAGGGCCCTATTCCCTATATAGTGCACTACTTTAGACCAGAGCCCTATTCCCTATATAGTGCACTACTTTAGACCAGAGCCCTATTCCCTATATAGTGCACTACTTTAGACCAGGGCCCTATTCCCTATATAGTGCACTACTTTAGACCAGAGCCCTATTCCCTATATAGTGCACTACTTTAGACCAGAACCCTATTCCCTATATAGTGCACTACTATAGACCAGAACCCTATACCCTATATAGTGCACTACTTTAGACCAGAACCCTATTCCCTATATAGTGCACTACTATAGACCAGAGCCCTATTCCCTATATAGTGCACTACTATAGACCAGAGCCCTATTCCCTATATAGTGCACTACTATAGACCAGAGCCCTATTCCCTATATAGTGCACTACTTTAGACCAGGGCCCTATTCCCTATATAGTGCACTACTTTTGACCAGAGCCCTATTCCCTATATAGTGCACTACTTTAGACCAGAGCCCTATTCCCTATATAGTGCACTACTTTAGACCAGAGCCCTATTCCCTATATAGTGCACTACTTTAGACCAGGGCCCTATTCCCTATATAGTGCACTACTTTAGACCAGGGCCCTATTCCCTATATAGTGCACTACTTTAGACCAGAGCCCTATTCCCTATATAGTGCACTACTTTAGACCAGAGCCCTATTCCCTATATAGTGCACTACTTTAGACCAGGGCCCTATTCCCTATATAGTGCACTACTTTAGACCAGAGCCCTATTCCCTATATAGTGCACTACTTTAGACCAGAACCCTATTCCCTATATAGTGCACTACTATAGACCAGAACCCTATACCCTATATAGTGCACTACTTTAGACCAGAACCCTATTCCCTATATAGTGCACTACTATAGACCAGAGCCCTATTCCCTATATAGTGCACTACTATAGACCAGAGCCCTATTCCCTATATAGTGCACTACTATAGACCAGAGCCCTATTCCCTATATAGTGCACTACTATAGACCAGAGCCCTATTCCCTATATAGTGCACTACTTTAGACCAGGGCCCTATTCCCTATATAGTGCACTACTTTAGACCAGAGCCCTATTCCCTATATAGTGCACTACTTTAGACCAGAGCCCTATTCCCTATATAGTGCACTACTTTAGACCAGGGCCCTATTCCCTATATAGTGCACTACTTTAGACCAGAGCCCTATTCCCTATATAGTGCACTACTTTAGACCAGAGCCCTATTCCCTATATAGTGCACTACTTTAGACCAGGGCCCTATTCCCTATATAGTGCACTACTTTTGACCAGAGCCCTATTCCCTATATAGTGCACTACTTTAGACCAGAGCCCTATTCCCTATATAGTGCACTACTTTAGACCAGGGCCCTATTCCCTATATAGTGCACTACTTTAGACCAGGGCCCTATTCCCTATATAGTGCACTACTTTAGACCAGAGCCCTATTCCCTATATAGTGCACTACTATAGACCAGAGCCCTATTCCCTATATAGTGCACTACTATAGACCAGAGTCCTATTCCCTATATAGTGCACTACTATAGACCAGAGCCCTATTCCCTATATTGTGCACTACTATAGACCAGAGCCCTATTCCCTATATAGTGCACTACTATAGACCAGAGTCCTATTCCCTATATAGTGCACTACTATAGACCAGAGCCCTATTCCCTATATAGTGCACTACTATAGACCAGAGTCCTATTCCCTATATAGTGCACTACAATAGACCAGAGCCCTATTCCCTATATAGTGCACTACTATAGACCAGAGCCCTATTCCCTATATAGTGCACTACTATAGACCAGAGCCCTATTCCCTATATAGTGCACTACTATAGACCAGAGCCCTATTCCCTATATAGTGCACTACTTTAGACCAGAGCCCTATTCCCTATATAGTGCACTACTTTAGACCAGAGCCCTATTCCCTATATAGTGCACTACTATAGACCAGAGCCCTATTCCCTATATAGTGTACTACTATAGACCAGAGTCCTATTCCCTATATAGTGCACTACTATAGACCAGAGCCCTATTCCCTATATAGTGCACTACTATAGAACAGAGCCCTATTCCCTATATAGTGCACTACTTTAGACCAGGGCCCTATTCCCTATATAGTGCACTATTTTAGACCAGGGCCCTATTCAATATATAGTGCACTACTTTAGACCAGAGCCCTATTCCCTATATAGTGCACTACTTTAGACCAGAGCCCTATTCCCTATATAGTGCACTACTTTAGACCAGGGCCCTATTCCCTATATAGTGCACTACTTTAGACCAGGGCCCTATTCCCTATATAGTGCACTACTTTAGACCAGGGCCCTATTCCCTATATAGTGCACTACTATAGACCAGAGCCCTATTCCCTATATAGTGCACTACTTTAGACCAGAACCCTATTCCCTATATAGTGCACTACTATAGACCAGAACCCTATTCCCTATATAGTGCACTACTTTAGACCAGAACCCTATTCCCTATATAGTGCACTACTATAGACCAGAGCCCTAGTCCCTATATAGTGCACTACTTTAGACCAGAACCCTATTCCCTATATAGTGCACTACTATAGACCAGAGACCTATTCCCTATATAGTGCACTACTTTAGACCAGAGCCCTATTCCCTATATAGTGCACTACTATAGACCAGAGCCCTATTCCCTATATAGTGCACTACTATAGACCACAGTCCTATTCCCTATATAGTGCACTACTATAGACCAGAGCCCTATTCCCTATATAGTGCACTACTATAAACCAGAGCCCTATTCCCTATATAGTGCACTACTATAGACCAGAGCCCTATTCCCTATATAGTGCACTACTATAGACCAGAGCCCTATTCCCTATATAGTGCACTACTTTAGACCAGAACCCTATTCCCTATATAGTGCACTACTATAGACCAGAGCCCTATTCCCTATATAGTGCACTACTTTAGACCAGAGCCCTATTCCCTATATAGTGCACAACTATAGACCAGAGCCCTATTCCCTATATAGTGTACTACTATAGACCAGAGTCCTATTCCCTATATAGTGCACTACTATAGACCAGAGCCCTATTCCCTATATAGTGCACTACTATAGAACAGAGCCCTATTCCCTATATAGTGCACTACTTTAGACCAGAGCCCTATTCCCTATATAGTGCACTACTATAGACCAGAGCCCTATTCCCTATATAGTGTACTACTATAGACCAGAGTCCTATTCCCTATATAGTGCACTACTTTAGACCAGAGCCCTATTCCCTATATAGTGCACTACTTTAGACCAGGGCCCTATTCCCTATATAGTGCACTACTTTAGACCAGGGCCCTATTCCCTATATAGTGCACTACTTTAGACCAGAGCCCTATTCCCTATATAGTGCACTACTTTAGACCAGAGCCCTATTCCCTATATAGTGCACTACTTTAGACCAGGGCCCTATTCCCTATATTGTGCACTACTTTAGACCAGGGCCCTATTCCCTATATAGTGCACTACTTTAGACCAGGGCCCTATTCCCTATATAGTGCACTACTTTAGACCAGAGCCCTATTCCCTATATAGTGCACTACTTTAGACCAGAACCCTATTCCCTATATAGTGCACTACTATAGACCAGAACCCTATTCCCTATATAGTGCACTACTTTAGACCAGAACCCTATTCCCTATATAGTGCACTACTATAGACCAGAGCCCTATTCCCTATATAGTGCACTACTTTAGACCAGAACCCTATTCCCTATATAGTGCACTACTATAGACCAGAGACCTATTCCCTATATAGTGCACTACTTTAGACCAGAGCCCTATTCCCTATATAGTGCACTACTATAGACCAGAGCCCTATTCCCTATATAGTGCACTACTATAGACCAGAGTCCTATTCCCTATATAGTGCACTACTATAGACCAGAGCCCTATTCCCTATATAGTGCACTACTATAGACCAGAGCCCTATTCCCTATATAGTGCACTACTATAGACCAGAGCCCTATTCCCTATATAGTGCACTACTATAGACCAGAGCCCTATTCCCTATATAGTGCAGTACTTTAGACCAGAACCCTATTCCCTATATAGTGCACTACTATAGACCAGAGCCCTATTCCCTATATAGTGCACTACTTTAGACCAGTGCCCTATTCCCTATATAGTGCACAACTATAGACCAGAGCCCTATTCCCTATATAGTGTACTACTATAGACCAGAGTCCTATTCCCTATATAATGCACTACTATAGACCAGAGCCCTATTCCCTATATAGTGCACTACTATAGAACAGAGCCCTATTCCCTATATAGTGCACTACTTTAGACCAGAACCCTATTCCCTATATAGTGCACTACTATAGACCAGAGCCCTATTCCCTATATAGTGCACTACTTTAGACCAGGGCCCTATTCCCTATATAGTGCACTACTTTTGACCAGAGCCCTATTCCCTATATAGTGCACTACTTTAGACCAGAGCCCTATTCCCTATATAGTGCACTACTTTAGACCAGAGCCCTATTCCCTATATAGTGCACTACTTTAGACCAGGGCCCTATTCCCTATATAGTGCACTACTTTAGACCAGGGCCCTATTCCCTATATAGTGCACTACTTTAGACCAGAGCCCTATTCCCTATATAGTGCACTACTTTAGACCAGAGCCCTATTCCCTATATAGTGCACTACTTTAGACCAGGGCCCTATTCCCTATATAGTGCACTACTTTAGACCAGAGCCCTATTCCCTATATAGTGCACTACTTTAGACCAGGGCCCTATTCCCTATATAGTGCACTACTTTAGACCAGAGCCCTATTCCCTATATAGTGCACTACTTTAGACCAGAACCCTATTCCCTATATAGTGCACTACTATAGACCAGAACCCTATACCCTATATAGTGCACTACTTTAGACCAGAACCCTATTCCCTATATAGTGCACTACTATAGACCAGAGCCCTATTCCCTATATAGTGCACTACTATAGACCAGAGCCCTATTCCCTATATAGTGCACTACTATAGACCAGAGCCCTATTCCCTATATAGTGCACTACTATAGACCAGAGCCCTATTCCCTATATAGTGCACTACTTTAGACCAGGGCCCTATTCCCTATATAGTGCACTACTTTTGACCAGAGCCCTATTCCCTATATAGTGCACTACTTTAGACCAGAGCCCTATTCCCTATATAGTGCACTACTTTAGACCAGGGCCCTATTCCCTATATAGTGCACTACTTTAGACCAGGGCCCTATTCCCTATATAGTGCACTACTTTAGACCAGAGCCCTATTCCCTATATAGTGCACTACTTTAGACCAGAGCCCTATTCCCTATATAGTGCACTACTTTAGACCAGGGCCCTATTCCCTATATAGTGCACTACTTTAGACCAGAGCCCTATTCCCTATATAGTGCACTACTTTAGACCAGAGCCCTATTCCCTATATAGTGCACTACTTTAGACCAGGGCCCTATTCCCTATATAGTGCACTACTTTTGACCAGAGCCCTATTCCCTATATAGTGCACTACTTTAGACCAGAGCCCTATTCCCTATATAGTGCACTACTTTAGACCAGGGCCCTATTCCCTATATAGTGCACTACTTTAGACCAGGGCCCTATTCCCTATATAGTGCACTACTTTAGACCAGAGCCCTATTCCCTATATAGTGCACTACTATAGACCAGAGCCCTATTCCCTATATAGTGTACTACTATAGACCAGAGTCCTATTCCCTATATAGTGCACTACTATAGACCAGAGCCCTATTCCCTATATTGTGCACTACTATAGACCAGAGCCCTATTCCCTATATAGTGCACTACTATAGACCAGAGCCCTATTCCCTATATAGTGCACTACTTTAGACCAGGGCCCTATTCCCTATATAGTGCACTACTTTTGACCAGAGCCCTATTCCCTATATAGTGCACTACTTTAGACCAGAGCCCTATTCCCTATATAGTGCACTACTATAGACCAGAGCCCTATTCCCTATATAGTGCACTACTATAGACCAGAGTCCTATTCCCTATATAGTGCACTACTATAGACGAGAGCCCTATTCCCTATATAGTGCACTACTATAGACCAGAGTCCTATTCCCTATATAGTGCACTACAATAGACCAGAGCCCTATTCCCTATATAGTGCACTACTATAGACCAGAGCCCTATTCCCTATATAGTGCACTACTATAGACCAGAGCCCTATTCCCTATATAGTGCACTACTATAGACCAGAGCCCTATTCCCTATATAGTGCACTACTTTAGACCAGAGCCCTATTCCCTATATAGTGCACTACTTTAGACCAGAGCCCTATTCCCTATATAGTGCACTACTATAGACCAGAGCCCTATTCCCTATATAGTGTACTACTATAGACCAGAGTCCTATTCCCTATATAGTGCACTACTATAGACCAGAGCCCTATTCCCTATATAGTGCACTACTATAGAACAGAGCCCTATTCCCTATATAGTGCACTACTATAGACCAGAGCCCTATTCCCTATATAGTGCACTACTATAGACCAGAGCCCTATTCCCTATATAGTGCACTACTTTAGACCAGGGCCCTATTCCCTATATAGTGCACTACTTTTGACCAGAGCCCTATTCCCTATATAGTGCACTACTTTAGACCAGAGCCCTATTCCCTATATAGTGCACTACTTTAGACCAGGGCCCTATTCCCTATATAGTGCACTACTTTAGACCAGGGCCCTATTCCCTATATAGTGCACTACTTTAGACCAGAGCCCTATTCCCTATATAGTGCACTACTATAGACCAGAGCCCTATTCCCTATATAGTGCACTACTTTAGACCAGGGCCCTATTCCCTATATAGTGCACTACTTTTGACCAGAGCCCTATTCCCTATATAGTGCACTACTTTAGACCAGAGCCCTATTCCCTATATAGTGCACTACTTTAGACCAGGGCCCTATTCCCTATATAGTGCACTACTTTAGACCAGGGCCCTATTCCCTATATAGTGCACTACTTTAGACCAGAGCCCTATTCCCTATATAGTGCACTACTTTAGACCAGAGCCCTATTCCCTATATAGTGCACTACTTTAGACCAGGGCCCTATTCCCTATATAGTGCACTACTTTAGACCAGAGCCCTATTCCCTATATAGTGCACTACTATAGACCAGGGCCCTATTCCCTATATAGTGCACTACTTTAGACCAGAGCCCTATTCCCTATATAGTGCACTACTTTAGACCAGAACCCTATTCCCTATATAGTGCACTACTATAGACCAGAACCCTATACCCTATATAGTGCACTACTTTAGACCAGAACCCTATTCCCTATATAGTGCACTACTATAGACCAGAGCCCTATTCCCTATATAGTGCACTACTTTAGATCAGAACCCTATTCCCTATATAGTGCACTACTATAGACCAGAGCCCTATTCCCTATATAGTGCACTACTTTAGACCAGAGCCCTATTCCCTATATAGTGCACTACTATAGACCAGAGCCCTATTCCCTATATAGTGCACTACTATAGACCAGAGTCCTATTCCCTATATAGTGCACTACTATAGACCAGAGCCCTATTCCCTATATAGTGCACTACTATAGACCAGAGCCCTATTCCCTATATAGTGCACTACTATAGACCAGAGCCCTATTCCCTATATAGTGCACTACTATAGACCAGAGCCCTATTCCCTATATAGTGCACTACTTTAGACCAGAACCCTATTCCCTATATAGTGCACTACTATAGACCAGAGCCCTATTCCCTATATAGTGCACTACTATAGACCAGAGCCCTATTCCCTATATAGTGCACTACTATAGACCAGAGCCCTATTCCCTATATAGTGTACTACTATAGACCAGAGTCCTATTCCCTATATAGTGCACTACTATAGACCAGAGCCCTATTCCCTATATAGTGCACTACTATAGACCAGAGCCCTATTCCCTATATAGTGCACTACTATAGACCAGAGCCCTATTCCCTATATAGTGCACTACTTTTGACCAGAGCCCTATTCCCTATATAGTGCACTACTTTTGACCAGAGCCCATATTATGCCATTTGGGATAAAGCCAGAGAGATAGATTATTTTTCCTTCACAGTAGAATAATAGTGAAGACATCAAAACTATAAAATAACGCATATGGAATCATGTAGTAACCATAAAAGGGTTAAACAAATCAAAATATTGATTTTATATTTGAGATTCTTCAAAGTAGCCACCCTTTGCCTTGATGACAGCTTTGCACACTGTTGGCATTCTCTCAACCAACTTCATGAGGTAGTCACCGGGAATGCATTTCAATTAAAACAGTCGTGCCTCGTTAAAAGTCCATTTGTGGATTTTCATTCCCTCTTAATGAGTTTGAGCCAATCATTTGTGTTGTGACAAGGTAGGGATTGGTATACAGAAGATAGCCCTAATTGTCAAAGACCAAGTACATATTATAGCAAGAACAGCTCAAATAAGACAAAAAAAAAACAACGTTATATTAGTATAATATATTCAGTATTCTTTGGAAGGAAGATTGTGAATTGTTTCCGATGTGACATCACACAAGACGGAGTGTTTCTCAATGACCATAAATAAATACTGATGATGCAACAGTCTAGATAAGTAATGACCTCTCTTTCTCTCTCTCTGCCTCTCTCTCTCTCTCTCTCTCTGCCTCTCTCTCTGCCTCTCTCTCTCTCTCTCTCTCTCTCTCTCTGCCTCTCTCTCTCTCTCTCTTTCTGCCTCTCTCTCTCTCTCTCTCTCTCTCTCTGCCTCTCTCTCTCTCTCTCTTTCTGCCTCTCTCTCTCTCTCTCTGCCTCTCTCTCTCCCTGCCTCTCTCTCTCTCTCTATCTCTCTCTCCCTGCCTCTCTCTCTCTCTCTCTCTCTCTCTCTCTCTCTCTTTCTGACTCTCTCTCTCTCATGTATTTATGTGGAGCTTATTGGTCAACACTTGTTTCATGCATTTCAGATACATCATTCCCTTTGATCCGATTGACAGTTTTCTAAACAGTGAAGGTGTCATAATGAACACCAACGTTATCCAGCACTTCCAAACGATTGACTAAATCACCGAAACAGTATAGAAGATTCTTGCCTCGCTGTGGGATCAATATCTCCTTTCTTGGCTGGGTAAAGATTTAACTTCCCTATTTAGATAGAATTGGGTCAAAAGGTACCCTATTACCTATTCCTTATACAGGGCTTGCCCATAGGGGGCCTTGGTCAAAAATAGTGCACTATATAGGGAATAGGGTGCCATTTGGGATGCACCCTTGGACAATCTCTCTGTATGAGTTATTATGGAGGGCTAGAGAGGCTCAAGTCCATTCTTTAGCCATGATGACATCTTTAGCTTCTCTTCAGGAAGCTCTTTCTCCTCTCTATGGCGTAACATTCATACAGAATAATAATGATGATGATGATTTATCAGCTCTCTGATCGATCGGCAGGTAAAACCCTGTGTTTAGCTAATCAATACCAACACGATCCATCAACTGTATAATCAATTTCCCTGTCAGGGTTTCCTCTGTCCATTTAAACAACCTCCTGGATGAGTCACAAATGGCACCCTATTCACATTGAGACTTGGTCAAATGTAGTGCACTAAATAGGGAATAGGGTGAAACTTGGGACGTATTTTAATCTTGTCTGTATTCACTACATTGGTTCTGAATTTAAGCTAGAAGTGTCCGTTCTAAATCTGCTATGTCAGTTTGTTTATATGAATAATTTGTTATGTTAGAGCGACAAAACAAATCAATGGATTGTGTCAGACATACACAGCAAGGCTGTCAGACAGCTCCCCGGTACAAGTCTGAGTCAGACATACAGGGCAAGAATATCAGACAGTTCCCCGGTACAAGTCTGAGTCAGACATACACAGCAAGGCTGTCAGACAGCTCCCCGGTACAAGTCTGAGTCAGACATACACAGCAAGGCTGTCAGACAGCTCCCCGGTACAAGTCTGAGTCAGACATACACAGCAAGGCTGTCAGACAGTTCCCCGGTACAAGTCTGAGTCAGACATACACAGCAAGGCTGTCAGACTGCTCCCCGGTACAAGTCTGAGTCAGACATACAGGGCAAGGCTATCTGACAGCTCCCCGGTACAAGTCTGAGTCAGACATACACAGCAAGGCTGTCAGACAGCTCCCCGGTACAAGTCTGAGTCAGACATACAGGGCAAGAATATCAGACAGTTCCCCGGTACAAGTCTGAGTCAGACATACAGGGCAAGGCTATCAGACAGCTCCCCGGTACAAGTCTGAGTCAGACATACACAGCAAGGCTGTCAGACAGCTCCCCGGTAAAAGTCTGAGTCAGATGTACACAGCAAGGCTATCAGACAGCTCACCGGTACAAGTCTGAGTCAGACATACACAGCAAGGCTGTCAGACAGCTCCCCGGTACAAGTCTGAGTCAGATATACAGGGCAAGGCTATCAGACAGCTCCCCGGTACAAGTCTGAGTCAGACATACACAGCAAGGCTATCTGACAGCTCCCCGGTACAAGTCTGAGTCAGACGAACACAGCAAGGCTATCAGACAGTTCCCCGGTACAAGTCTGAGTCAGACGTACACAGCAAGGCTATCTGACAGCTCCCCGGTACAAGTCTGAGTCAGACATACACAGCAAGGCTATCTGACAGCTCCCTGGTACAAGTCTGAGTCAGACATACACAGCAAGGCTCTCTGACAGCTCCCCGGTACAAGTCTGAGTCAGACATACACAGCAAGGCTATCTGACAGCTCCCCGGTACAAGTCTGAGTCAGACATACACAGCAAGGCTATCTGACAGCTCCCCGGTACAAGTCTGAGTCAGACGTACACAGCGAGGCTATCAGACATTTCCCCGGTACAAGTCTGAGTCAGACATACACAGCAAGGCTATCAGACAGCTCCCCGGTACAAGTCTGAGTCAGAAGTACACAGCAAGGCTATCAGACAGTTCCCCGGAACAAGTCTGAGTCAGACATACAGGGCAAGGCTATCAGACAGTTCCCCGGTACAAGTCTTAGTCAGACGTACACAGCAAGGCTATCAGACAGTTCCCCGGTACAAGTCTGAGTCAGACATACACAGCAAGGCTATCTGACAGCTCCCCGGTACAAGTCTGAGTCAGACATACACAGCAAGGCTATCTGACAGCTCACCGGTACAAGTCTGAGTCAGACATACACAGCAAGGCTGTCAGACAGCTCCCCGGTACAAGTCTGAGTCAGATATACAGGGCAAGGCTATCAGACAGCTCCCCGGTACAAGTCTGAGTCAGACATACACAGCAAGGCTATCTGACAGCTCCCCGGTACAAGTCTGAGTCAGACGAACACAGCAAGGCTATCAGACAGTTCCCCGGTACAAGTCTGAGTCAGACGTACACAGCAAGGCTATCTGACAGCTCCCCGGTACAAGTCTGAGTCAGACATACACAGCAAGGCTATCTGACAGCTCCCCGGTACAAGTCTGAGTCAGACATACACAGCAAGGCTCTCTGACAGCTCCCCGGTACAAGTCTGAGTCAGACATACACAGCAAGGCTATCTGACAGCTCCCCGGTACAAGTCTGAGTCAGACATACACAGCAAGGCTATCTGACAGCTCCCCGGTACAAGTCTGAGTCAGACGTACACAGCGAGGCTATCAGACATTTCCCCGGTACAAGTCTGAGTCAGACATACACAGCAAGGCTATCAGACAGCTCCCCGGTACAAGTCTGAGTCAGAAGTACACAGCAAGGCTATCAGACAGATCCCCGGAACAAGTCTGAGTCAGACATACAGGGCAAGGCTATCAGACAGTTCCCCGGTACAAGTCTTAGTCAGACGTACACAGCAAGGCTATCAGACAGTTCCCCGGTACAAGTCTGAGTCAGACATACACAGCAAGGCTATCTGACAGCTCCCCGGTACAAGTCTGAGTCAGACATACACAGCAAGGCTATCTGACAGCTCCCCGGTACAAGTCTGAGTCAGACATACACAGCAAGGCTATCAGACAGCTCCCCGGTACAAGTCTGAGTCAGACATACACAGCAAGGCTAGCAAACAGTTCACCGGTACAAGTCTGAGTCAGACATACACAGCAAGGCTGTCAGACAGTTCCCCGGTACAAGTCTGAGTCAGACATACAGGGCAAGAATATCAGACAGTTCCCCGGTACAAGTCTGAGTCAGACATACACAGCAAGGCTATCAGACAGCTCCCCGGTACAAGTCTGAGTCAGACATACACAGCAAGGCTGTCAGACAGCTCCCCGGTACAAGTCTGAGTCAGACATACAGGGCAAGGCTATCAGACAGCTCCCCGGTACAAGTCTGAGTCAGACATACACAGCAAGGCAATCTGACAGCTCCCCGATACAAGTCTGAGTCAGACGTACACAGCAAGGCTATCAGACAGTTCCCCGGTACAAGTCTGAGTCAGACGTACACAGCAAGGCTATCTGACAGCTCCCCGGTACAAGTCTGAGTCAGACATACACAGCAAGGCTATCAGACAGTTCACCGGTACAAGTCTGAGTCAGACATACACAGCAAGGCTGTCAGACAGTTCCCCGGTACAAGTCTGAGTCAGACATACAGGGCAAGAATATCAGACAGTTCCCCGGTACAAGTCTGAGTCAGACATACAGGGCAAGGCTATCAGACAGCTCCCCGGTACAAGTCTGAGTCAGACATACACAGCAAGGCTGTCAGACAGCTCCCCGGTAAAAGTCTGAGTCAGATGTACACAGCAAGGCTATCAGACAGCTCACCGGTACAAGTCTGAGTCAGACATACACAGCAAGGCTGTCAGACAGCTCCCCGGTACAAGTCTGAGTCAGACATACAGGGCAAGGCTATCAGACAGCTCCCCGGTACAAGTCTGAGTCAGACATACACAGCAAGGCTATCTGACAGCTCCCCGGTACAAGTCTGAGTCAGACGAACACAGCAAGGCTATCAGACAGTTCCCCGGTACAAGTCTGAGTCAGACGTACACAGCAAGGCTATCTGACAGCTCCCCGGTACAAGTCTGAGTCAGACATACACAGCAAGGCTATCTGACAGCTCCCCGGTACAAGTCTGAGTCAGACATACACAGCAAGGCTCTCTGACAGCTCCCCGGTACAAGTCTGAGTCAGACATACACAGCAAGGCTATCTGACAGCTCCCCGGTACAAGTCTGAGTCAGACATACACAGCAAGGCTATCTGACAGCTCCCCGGTACAAGTCTGAGTCAGACGTACACAGCGAGGCTATCAGACATTTCCCCGGTACAAGTCTGAGTCAGACATACACAGCAAGGCTATCAGACAGCTCCCCGGTACAAGTCTGAGTCAGAAGTACACAGCAAGGCTATCAGACAGTTCCCCGGAACAAGTCTGAGTCAGACATACAGGGCAAGGCTATCAGACAGTTCCCCGGTACAAGTCTTAGTCAGACGTACACAGCAAGGCTATCAGACAGTTCCCCGGTACAAGTCTGAGTCAGACATACACAGCAAGGCTATCAGACAGCTCCCCGGTACAAGTCTGAGTCAGACATACACAGCAAGGCTGTCAGACAGCTCCCCGGTACAAGTCTGAGTCAGACATACAGGGCAAGGCTATCAGACAGCTCCCCGGTACAAGTCTGAGTCAGACATACACAGCAAGGCTATCTGACAGCTCCCCGGTACAAGTCTGAGTCAGACATACACAGCAAGGCTATCAGACAGCTCCCCGGTACAAGTCTGAGTCAGACATACACAGCGAGGCTAGCAAACAGTTCACCGGTACAAGTCTGAGTCAGACATACAGGGCAAGAATATCAGACAGTTCCCCGGTACAAGTCTGAGTCAGACATACACAGCAAGGCTATCAGACAGCTCCCCGGTACAAGTCTGAGTCAGACATACACAGCAAGGCTGTCAGACAGCTCCCTGCTACAAGTCTGAGTCAGACATACACAGCAAGGCTATCAGACAGCTCCCCGGTACAAGTCTGAGTCAGACATACAGGGCAAGGCTATCAGACAGCTCCCCGGTACAAGTCTGAGTCAGACATACACAGCAAGGCTATCTGACAGCTCCCCGGTACAAGTCTGAGTCAGACATACACAGCAAGGCTATCAGACAGCTCCCCGGTACAAGTCTGAGTCAGACATACACAGCAAGGCTATCAGACAGTTCACCGGTACAAGTCTGAGTCAGACATACACAGCAAGGCTGTCAGACAGTTCCCCGGTACAAGTCTGAGTCAGACATACAGGGCAAGAATATCAGACAGTTCCCCGGTACAAGTCTGAGTCAGACATACAGGGCAAGGCTATCAGACAGCTCCCCGGTACAAGTCTGAGTCAGACATACACAGCAAGGCTGTCAGACAGCTCCCCGGTAAAAGTCTGAGTCAGACATACACAGCAAGGCTAGCAAACAGTTCACCGGTACAAGTCTGAGTCAGACATACACAGCAAGGCTGTCAGACAGTTCCCCGGTACAAGTCTGAGTCAGACATACAGGGCAAGAATATCAGACAGTTCCCCGGTACAAGTCTGAGTCAGACATACACAGCAAGGCTATCAGACAGCTCCCCGGTACAAGTCTGAGTCAGACATACACAGCAAGGCTGTCAGACAGCTCCCCGCTAAAAGTCTGAGTCAGACATACACAGCAAGACTAACTGACAGCTCCCCGGTACAAGTCTGAGTCAGACATACACAGCAAGGCTATCAGACAGCTCCCCGGTACAAGTCTGAGTCAGACATACAGGGCAAGGCTATCAGACAGCTCCCCGGTACAAGTCTGAGTCAGACATACACAGCAAGGCTATCTGACAGCTCCCCGGTACAAGTCTGAGTCAGACATACACAGCAAGGCTATCAGACAGCTCCCCGGTACAAGTCTGAGTCAGACATACACAGCAAGGCTATCAGACAGTTCACCGGTACAAGTCTGAGTCAGACATACACAGCAAGGCTGTCAGACAGTTCCCCGGTACAAGTCTGAGTCAGACATACAGGGCAAGAATATCAGACAGTTCCCCGGTACAAGTCTGAGTCAGACATACAGGGCAAGGCTATCAGACAGCTCCCCGGTACAAGTCTGAGTCAGACATACACAGCAAGGCTGTCAGACAGCTCCCCGGTAAAAGTCTGAGTCAGATGTACACAGCAAGGCTATCAGACAGCTCACCGGTACAAGTCTGAGTCAGACATACACAGCAAGGCAATCAGACAGCTCCCCGGTACAAGTCTGAGTCAGACATACAGGGCAAGGCTATCAGACAGCTCCCCGGTACAAGTCTGAGTCAGACATACACAGCAAGGCTATCTGACAGCTCCCCGATACAAGTCTGAGTCAGACGTACACAGCAAGGCTATCAGACAGTTCCCCGGTACAAGTCTGAGTCAGACTTACACAGCAAGGCTATCTGACAGCTCCCCGGTACAAGTCTGAGTCAGACATACACAGCAAGGCTATCTGACAGCTCCCCGGTACAAGTCTGAGTCAGACATACACAGCAAGGCTCTCTGACAGCTCCCCGGTACAAGTCTGAGTCAGACATACACAGCAAGGCTATCTGACAGCTCCCCGGTACAAGTCTGAGTCAGACATACACAGCAAGGCAATCTGACAGCTCCCCGGTACAAGTCTGAGTCAGACGTACACAGCGAGGCTATCAGACATTTCCCCGGTACAAGTCTGAGTCAGACATACACAGCAAGGCTATCAGACAGCTCCCCGGTACAAGTCTGAGTCAGACGTACACAGCAAGGCTATCAGACAGTTCCCCGGAACAAGTCTGAGTCAGACATACAGGGCAAGGCTATCAGACAGTTCCCCGGTACAAGTCTTAGTCAGACGTACACAGCAAGGCTATCAGACAGTTCCCCGGTACAAGTCTGAGTCAGACATACACAGCAAGGCTATCAGACAGCTCCCCGGTACAAGTCTGATTCAGACATACACAGCAAGGCTGTCAGACAGCTCCCCGGTACAAGTCTGAGTCAGACATACAGGGCAAGGCTATCAGACAGCTCCCCGGTACAATTCTGAGTCAGACATACACAGCAAGGCTATCTGACAGCTCCCCGGTACAAGTCTGAGTCAGATATACACAGCAAGGCTATCAGACAGCTCCCCGGTACAAGTCTGAGTCAGACATACACAGCAAGGCTAGCAAACAGTTCACCGGTACAAGTCTGAGTCAGACATACACAGCAAGGCTATCAGACAGCTCCCCGGTACAAGTCTGAGTAAGACATACACAGCAAGGCTGTCAGACAGCTCCCCGCTACAAGTCTGAGTCAGACATACACAGCAAGGCTATCTGACAGCTCCCCGGTACAAGTCTGAGTCAGACATACACAGCAAGGCTATCAGACAGCTCCCCGGTACAAGTCTGAGTCAGACATACAGGGCAAGGCTATCAGACAGCTCCCCGGTACAAGTCTGAGTCAGACATACACAGCAAGGCTATCTGACAGCTCCCCGGTACAAGTCTGAGTCAGACATACACAGCAAGGCTATCAGACAGCTCCCCGGTACAAGTCTGAGTCAGACATACACAGCAAGGCTATCAGACAGTTCACCGGTACAAGTCTGAGTCAGACATACACAGCAAGGCTGTCAGACAGTTCCCCGGTACAAGTCTGATTCAGACATACAGGGCAAGAATATCAGACAGTTCCCCGGTACAAGTCTGAGTCAGACATACAGGGCAAGGCTATCAGACAGCTCCCCGGTACAAGTCTGAGTCAGACATACACAGCAAGGCTGTCAGACAGCTCCCCGGTAAAAGTCTGAGTCAGATGTACACAGCAAGGCTATCAGACAGCTCACCGGTACAAGTCTGAGTCAGACATACACAGCAAGGCTGTCAGACAGCTCCCCGGTACAAGTCTGAGTCAGACATACAGGGCAAGGCTATCAGACAGCTCCCCGGTACAAGTCTGAGTCAGACATACACAGCAAGGCTATCTGACAGCTCCCCGGTACAAGTCTGAGTCAGACGAACACAGCAAGGCTATCAGACAGTTCCCCGGTACAAGTCTGAGTCAGACGTACACAGCAAGGCTATCTGACAGCTCCCCGGTACAAGTCTGAGTCAGACATACACAGCAAGGCTATCTGACAGCTCCCCGGTACAAGTCTGAGTCAGACATACACAGCAAGGCTGTCAGACAGTTCCCCGGTACAAGTCTGAGTCAGACATACAGGGCAAGAATATCAGACAGTTCCCCGGTACAAGTCTGAGTCAGACATACAGGGCAAGGCTATCAGACAGCTCCCCGGTACAAGTCTGAGTCAGACATACACAGCAAGGCTATCTGACAGCTCCCCGATACAAGTCTGAGTCAGACGTACACAGCAAGGCTATCAGACAGTTCCCCGGTACAAGTCTGAGTCAGACGTACACAGCAAGGCTATCTGACAGCTCCCCGGTACAAGTCTGAGTCAGACATACACAGCAAGGCTATCTGACAGCTCCCCGGTACAAGTCTGAGTCAGACATACACAGCAAGGCTCTCTGACAGCTCCCCGGTACAAGTCTGAGTCAGACATACACAGCAAGGCTATCTGACAGCTCCCCGGTACAAGTCTGAGTCAGACATACACAGCAAGGCAATCTGACAGCTCCCCGGTACAAGTCTGAGTCAGACGTACACAGCGAGGCTATCAGACATTTCCCCGGTACAAGTCTGAGTCAGACATACACAGCAAGGCTATCAGACAGCTCCCCGGTACAAGTCTGAGTCAGACGTACACAGCAAGGCTATCAGACAGTTCCCCGGAACAAGTCTGAGTCAGACATACAGGGCAAGGCTATCAGACAGTTCCCCGGTACAAGTCTTAGTCAGACGTACACAGCAAGGCTATCAGACAGTTCCCCGGTACAAGTCTGAGTCAGACATACACAGCAAGGCTATCAGACAGCTCCCCGGTACAAGTCTGATTCAGACATACACAGCAAGGCTGTCAGACAGCTCCCCGGTACAAGTCTGAGTCAGACATACAGGGCAAGGCTATCAGACAGCTCCCCGGTACAATTCTGAGTCAGACATACACAGCAAGGCTATCTGACAGCTCCCCGGTACAAGTCTGAGTCAGATATACACAGCAAGGCTATCAGACAGCTCCCCGGTACAAGTCTGAGTCAGACATACACAGCAAGGCTAGCAAACAGTTCACCGGTACAAGTCTGAGTCAGACATACACAGCAAGGCTATCAGACAGCTCCCCGGTACAAGTCTGAGTAAGACATACACAGCAAGGCTGTCAGACAGCTCCCCGCTACAAGTCTGAGTCAGACATACACAGCAAGGCTATCTGACAGCTCCCCGGTACAAGTCTGAGTCAGACATACACAGCAAGGCTATCAGACAGCTCCCCGGTACAAGTCTGAGTCAGACATACAGGGCAAGGCTATCAGACAGCTCCCCGGTACAAGTCTGAGTCAGACATACACAGCAAGGCTATCTGACAGCTCCCCGGTACAAGTCTGAGTCAGACATACACAGCAAGGCTATCAGACAGCTCCCCGGTACAAGTCTGAGTCAGACATACACAGCAAGGCTATCAGACAGTTCACCGGTACAAGTCTGAGTCAGACATACACAGCAAGGCTGTCAGACAGTTCCCCGGTACAAGTCTGATTCAGACATACAGGGCAAGAATATCAGACAGTTCCCCGGTACAAGTCTGAGTCAGACATACAGGGCAAGGCTATCAGACAGCTCCCCGGTACAAGTCTGAGTCAGACATACACAGCAAGGCTGTCAGACAGCTCCCCGGTAAAAGTCTGAGTCAGATGTACACAGCAAGGCTATCAGACAGCTCACCGGTACAAGTCTGAGTCAGACATACACAGCAAGGCTGTCAGACAGCTCCCCGGTACAAGTCTGAGTCAGACATACAGGGCAAGGCTATCAGACAGCTCCCCGGTACAAGTCTGAGTCAGACATACACAGCAAGGCTATCTGACAGCTCCCCGGTACAAGTCTGAGTCAGACGAACACAGCAAGGCTATCAGACAGTTCCCCGGTACAAGTCTGAGTCAGACGTACACAGCAAGGCTATCTGACAGCTCCCCGGTACAAGTCTGAGTCAGACATACACAGCAAGGCTATCTGACAGCTCCCCGGTACAAGTCTGAGTCAGACATACACAGCAAGGCTGTCAGACAGTTCCCCGGTACAAGTCTGAGTCAGACATACAGGGCAAGAATATCAGACAGTTCCCCGGTACAAGTCTGAGTCAGACATACAGGGCAAGGCTATCTGACAGCTCCCCGGTACAAGTCTGAGTCAGACATACACAGCAAGGCTGTCAGACAGCTCCCCGGTAAAAGTCTGAGTCAGATGTACACAGCAAGGCTATCAGACAGCTCACCGGTACAAGTCTGAGTCAGACATACACAGCAAGGCTGTCAGACAGCTCCCCGGTACAAGTCTGAGTCAGACATACAGGGCAAGGCTATCAGACAGCTCCCCGGTACAAGTCTGAGTCAGACATACACAGCAAGGCTATCTGACAGCTCCCCGGTACAAGTCTGAGTCAGACGAACACAGCAAGGCTATCAGACAGTTCCCCGGTACAAGTCTGAGTCAGACGTACACAGCAAGGCTATCTGACAGCTCCCCGGTACAAGTCTGAGTCAGACATACACAGCAAGGCTATCTGACAGCTCCCCGGTACAAGTCTGAGTCAGACATACACAGCAAGGCTCTCTGACAGCTCCCCGGAACAAGTCTGAGTCAGACATACACAGCAAGGCTATCTGACAGCTCCCCGGTACAAGTCTGAGTCAGACATACACAGCAAGGCTATCTGACAGCTCCCCGGTACAAGTCTGAGTCAGACGTACACAGCGAGGCTATCAGACATTTCCCCGGTACAAGTCTGAGTCAGACATACACAGCAAGGCTATCAGACAGCTCCCCGGTACAAGTCTGAGTCAGACGTACACAGCAAGGCTATCAGACAGTTCCCCGGAACAAGTCTGAGTCAGACATACAGGGCAAGGCTATCAGACAGTTCCCCGGTACAAGTCTTAGTCAGACTTACACAGCAAGGCTATCAGACAGTTCCCCGGTACAAGTCTGAGTCAGACATACACAGCAAGGCTGTCAGACAGCTCCCCGGTACAAGTCTGAGTCAGACATACAGGGCAAGGCTATCAGACAGCTCCCCGGTACAAGTCTGAGTCAGACATACACAGCAAGGCTATCTGACAGCTCCCCGGTACAAGTCTGAGTCAGACATACACAGCAAGGCTATCAGACAGCTCCCCGGTACAAGTCTGAGTCAGACATACACAGCAAGGCTAGCAAACAGTTCACCGGTACAAGTCTGAGTCAGACATACACAGCAAGGCTGTCAGACAGTTCCCCGGTACAAGTCTGAGTCAGACATACACAGCAAGGCTGTCAGACAGCTCCCCGGTAAAAGTCTGAGTCAGATGTACACAGCAAGGCTATCAGACAGCTCACCGGTACAAGTCTGAGTCAGACATACACAGCAAGGCTGTCAGACAGCTCCCCGGTACAAGTCTGAGTCAGACATACAGGGCAAGGCTATCAGACAGCTCCCCGGTACAAGTCTGAGTCAGACATACACAGCAAGGCTATCTGACAGCTCCCCGGTACAAGTCTGAGTCAGACGAACACAGCAAGGCTATCAGACAGTTCCCCGGTACAAGTCTGAGTCAGACGTACACAGCAAGGCTATCTGACAGCTCCCCGGTACAAGTCTGAGTCAGACATACACAGCAAGGCTATCTGACAGCTCCCCGGTACAAGTCTGAGTCAGACATACACAGCAAGGCTGTCAGACAGTTCCCCGGTACAAGTCTGAGTCAGACATACAGGGCAAGAATATCAGACAGTTCCCCGGTACAAGTCTGAGTCAGACATACAGGGCAAGGCTATCAGACAGCTCCCCGGTACAAGTCTGAGTCAGACATACACAGCAAGGCTGTCAGACAGCTCCCCGGTAAAAGTCTGAGTCAGATGTACACAGCAAGGCTATCAGACAGCTCACCGGTACAAGTCTGAGTCAGACATACACAGCAAGGCTGTCAGACAGCTCCCCGGTACAAGTCTGAGTCAGACATACAGGGCAAGGCTATCAGACAGCTCCCCGGTACAAGTCTGAGTCAGACATACACAGCAAGGCTATCTGACAGCTCCCCGGTACAAGTCTGAGTCAGACGAACACAGCAAGGCTATCAGACAGTTCCCCGGTACAAGTCTGAGTCAGACGTACACAGCAAGGCTATCTGACAGCTCCCCGGTACAAGTCTGAGTCAGACATACACAGCAAGGCTATCTGACAGCTCCCCGGTACAAGTCTGAGTCAGACATACACAGCAAGGCTCTCTGACAGCTCCCCGGAACAAGTCTGAGTCAGACATACACAGCAAGGCTATCTGACAGCTCCCCGGTACAAGTCTGAGTCAGACATACACAGCAAGGCTATCTGACAGCTCCCCGGTACAAGTCTGAGTCAGACGTACACAGCGAGGCTATCAGACATTTCCCCGGTACAAGTCTGAGTCAGACATACACAGCAAGGCTATCAGACAGCTCCCCGGTACAAGTCTGAGTCAGACGTACACAGCAAGGCTATCAGACAGTTCCCCGGAACAAGTCTGAGTCAGACATACAGGGCAAGGCTATCAGACAGTTCCCCGGTACAAGTCTTAGTCAGACTTACACAGCAAGGCTATCAGACAGTTCCCCGGTACAAGTCTGAGTCAGACATACACAGCAAGGCTGTCAGACAGCTCCCCGGTACAAGTCTGAGTCAGACATACAGGGCAAGGCTATCAGACAGCTCCCCGGTACAAGTCTGAGTCAGACATACACAGCAAGGCTATCTGACAGCTCCCCGGTACAAGTCTGAGTCAGACATACACAGCAAGGCTATCAGACAGCTCCCCGGTACAAGTCTGAGTCAGACATACACAGCAAGGCTAGCAAACAGTTCACCGGTACAAGTCTGAGTCAGACATACACAGCAAGGCTGTCAGACAGTTCCCCGGTACAAGTCTGAGTCAGACATACACAGCAAGGCTGTCAGACAGCTCCCCGGTAAAAGTCTGAGTCAGATGTACACAGCAAGGCTATCAGACAGCTCACCGGTACAAGTCTGAGTCAGACATACACAGCAAGGCTGTCAGACAGCTCCCCGGTACAAGTCTGAGTCAGACATACAGGGCAAGGCTATCAGACAGCTCCCCGGTACAAGTCTGAGTCAGACATACACAGCAAGGCTATCTGACAGCTCCCCGGTACAAGTCTGAGTCAGACGAACACAGCAAGGCTATCAGACAGTTCCCCGGTACAAGTCTGAGTCAGACGTACACAGCAAGGCTATCTGACAGCTCCCCGGTACAAGTCTGAGTCAGACATACACAGCAAGGCTATCTGACAGCTCCCCGGTACAAGTCTGAGTCAGACATACACAGCAAGGCTGTCAGACAGTTCCCCGGTACAAGTCTGAGTCAGACATACAGGGCAAGAATATCAGACAGTTCCCCGGTACAAGTCTGAGTCAGACATACAGGGCAAGGCTATCAGACAGCTCCCCGGTACAAGTCTGAGTCAGACATACACAGCAAGGCTGTCAGACAGCTCCCCGGTAAAAGTCTGAGTCAGATGTACACAGCAAGGCTATCAGACAGCTCACCGGTACAAGTCTGAGTCAGACATACACAGCAAGGCTGTCAGACAGCTCCCCGGTACAAGTCTGAGTCAGACATACAGGGCAAGGCTATCAGACAGCTCCCCGGTACAAGTCTGAGTCAGACATACACAGCAAGGCTATCTGACAGCTCCCCGGTACAAGTCTGAGTCAGACGAACACAGCAAGGCTATCAGACAGTTCCCCGGTACAAGTCTGAGTCAGACGTACACAGCAAGGCTATCTGACAGCTCCCCGGTACAAGTCTGAGTCAGACATACACAGCAAGGCTATCTGACAGCTCCCCGGTACAAGTCTGAGTCAGACATACACAGCAAGGCTCTCTGACAGCTCCCCGGAACAAGTCTGAGTCAGACATACACAGCAAGGCTATCTGACAGCTCCCCGGTACAAGTCTGAGTCAGACATACACAGCAAGGCTATCTGACAGCTCCCCGGTACAAGTCTGAGTCAGACGTACACAGCGAGGCTATCAGACATTTCCCCGGTACAAGTCTGAGTCAGACATACACAGCAAGGCTATCAGACAGCTCCCCGGTACAAGTCTGAGTCAGACGTACACAGCAAGGCTATCAGACAGTTCCCCGGAACAAGTCTGAGTCAGACATACAGGGCAAGGCTATCAGACAGTTCCCCGGTACAAGTCTTAGTCAGACTTACACAGCAAGGCTATCAGACAGTTCCCCGGTACAAGTCTGAGTCAGACATACACAGCAAGGCTCTCAGACAGCTCCCCGGTACAAGTCTGAGTCAGACATACAGGGCAAGGCTATCAGACAGCTCCCCGGTACAAGTCTGAGTCAGACATACACAGCAAGGCTATCTGACAGCTCCCCGGTACAAGTCTGAGTCAGACATACACAGCAAGGCTATCAGACAGCTCCCCGGTACAAGTCTGAGTCAGACATACACAGCAAGGCTAGCAAACAGTTCACCGGTACAAGTCTGAGTCAGACATACACAGCAAGGCTGTCAGACAGTTCCCCGGTACAAGTCTGAGTCAGACGTACACAGCAAGGCTATCAGACAGTTCCCCGGTACAAGTCTGAGTCAGACATACACAGCAAGGCTATCAGACAGCTCCCCGGTACAAGTCTGAGTCAGACATACACAGCAAGGCTGTCAGACAGCTCCCCGCTACAAGTCTGAGTCAGACATACACAGCAAGGCTATCTGACAGCTCCCCGGTACAAGTCTGAGTCAGACATACACAGCAAGGCTATCAGACAGCTCCCCGGTACAAGTCTGAGTCAGACATACAGGGCAAGGCTATCAGACAGCTCCCCGGTACAAGTCTGAGTCAGACATACACAGCAAGGCTATCAGACAGCTCCCCGGTACAAGTCTGAGTCAGACATACACAGCAAGGCTAGCAAACAGTTCACCGGTACAAGTCTGAGTCAGACATACACAGCAAGGCTATCAGACAGCTCCCCGGTACAAGTCTGAGTCAGACATACACAGCAAGGCTATCTGACAGCTCCCCGGTACAAGTCTGAGTCAGACATACACAGCAAGGCTCTCTGACAGCTCCCCGGAACAAGTCTGAGTCAGACATACACAGCAAGGCTATCTGACAGCTCCCCGGTACAAGTCTGAGTCAGACATACACAGCAAGGCTATCTGACAGCTCCCCGGTACAAGTCTGAGTCAGACGTACACAGCGAGGCTATCAGACATTTCCCCGGTACAAGTCTGAGTCAGACATACAGGGCAAGGCTATCAGACAGTTCCCCGGTACAAGTCTTAGTCAGACTTACACAGCAAGGCTATCAGACAGTTCCCCGGTACAAGTCTGAGTCAGACATACACAGCAAGGCTGTCAGACAGCTCCCCGGTACAAGTCTGAGTCAGACATACAGGGCAAGGCTATCAGACAGCTCCCCGGTACAAGTCTGAGTCAGACATACACAGCAAGGCTATCTGACAGCTCCCCGGTACAAGTCTGAGTCAGACATACACAGCAAGGCTATCAGACAGCTCCCCGGTACAAGTCTGAGTCAGACATACACAGCAAGGCTAGCAAACAGTTCACCGGTACAAGTCTGAGTCAGACATACACAGCAAGGCTGTCAGACAGTTCCCCGGTACAAGTCTGAGTCAGACGTACACAGCAAGGCTATCAGACAGTTCCCCGGTACAAGTCTGAGTCAGACATACACAGCAAGGCTATCAGACAGCTCCCCGGTACAAGTCTGAGTCAGACATACACAGCAAGGCTGTCAGACAGCTCCCCGCTACAAGTCTGAGTCAGACATACACAGCAAGGCTATCTGACAGCTCCCCGGTACAAGTCTGAGTCAGACATACACAGCAAGGCTATCAGACAGCTCCCCGGTACAAGTCTGAGTCAGACATACAGGGCAAGGCTATCAGACAGCTCCCCGGTACAAGTCTGAGTCAGACATACACAGCAAGGCTATCAGACAGCTCCCCGGTACAAGTCTGAGTCAGACATACACAGCAAGGCTAGCAAACAGTTCACCGGTACAAGTCTGAGTCAGACATACACAGCAAGGCTATCAGACAGCTCCCCGGTACAAGTCTGAGTCAGACATACACAGCAAGGCTGTCAGACAGCTCCCCGCTACAAGTCTGAGTCAGACATACACAGCAAGGCTATCTGACAGCTCCCCGGTACAAGTCTGAGTCAGAAATACACAGCAAGGCTATCAGACAGCTCCCCGGTACATGTCTGAGTCAGACATACAGGGCAAGGCTATCAGACAGCTCCCCGGTACAAGTCTGAGTCAGACATACACAGCAAGGCTATCTGACAGCTCCCCGGTACAAGTCTGAGTCAGACATACACAGCAAGGCTATCAGACAGCTCCCCGGTACAAGTCTGAGTCAGACATACACAGCAAGGCTATCAGACAGTTCACCGGTACAAGTCTGAGTCAGACATACACAGCAAGGCTGTCAGACAGTTCCCCGGTACAAGTCTGAGTCAGACATACAGGGCAAGAATATCAGACAGTTCCCCGGTACAAGTCTGAGTCAGACATACACAGCAAGGCTGTCAGACAGCTCCCCGGTAAAAGTCTGAGTCAGATGTACACAGCAAGGCTATCAGACAGCTCACCGGTACAAGTCTGAGTCAGACATACACAGCAAGGCTGTCAGACAGCTCCCCGGTACAAGTCTGAGTCAGACATACAGGGCAAGGCTATCAGACAGCTCCCTGGTACAAGTCTGAGTCAGACATACACAGCAAGGCTATCTGACAGCTCCCCGGTACAAGTCTGAGTCAGACGAACACAGCAAGGCTATCAGACAGTTCCCCGGTACAAGTCTGAGTCAGACGTACACAGCAAGGCTATCTGACAGCTCCCCGGTACAAGTCTGAGTCAGACATACACAGCAAGGCTATCTGACAGCTCCCCGGTACAAGTCTGAGTCAGACATACACAGCAAGGCTCTCTGACAGCTCCCCGGTACAAGTCTGAGTCAGACATACACAGCAAGGCTATCAGACAGCTCCCCGGTACAAGTCTGAGTCAGACGTACACAGCAAGGCTATCAGACAGTTCCCCGGAACAAGTCTGAGTCAGACATACAGGGCAAGGCTATCAGACAGTTCCCCGGTACAAGTCTTAGTCAGACTTACACAGCAAGGCTATCAGACAGTTCCCCGGTACAAGTCTGAGTCAGACATACACAGCAAGGCTGTCAGACAGCTCCCCGGTACAAGTCTGAGTCAGACATACAGGGCAAGGCTATCAGACAGCTCCCCGGTACAAGTCTGAGTCAGACATACACAGCAAGGCTATCTGACAGCTCCCCGGTACAAGTCTGAGTCAGACATACACAGCAAGGCTATCAGACAGCTCCCCGGTACAAGTCTGAGTCAGACATACACAGCAAGGCTAGCAAACAGTTCACCGGTACAAGTCTGAGTCAGACATACACAGCAAGGCTATCAGACAGCTCCCCGGTACAAGTCTGAGTCAGACATACACAGCAAGGCTGTCAGACAGCTCCCCGCTACAAGTCTGAGTCAGACATACACAGCAAGGCTATCTGACAGCTCCCCGGTACAAGTCTGAGTCAGAAATACACAGCAAGGCTATCAGACAGCTCCCCGGTACATGTCTGAGTCAGACATACAGGGCAAGGCTATCAGACAGCTCCCCGGTACAAGTCTGAGTCAGACATACACAGCAAGGCTATCTGACAGCTCCCCGGTACAAGTCTGAGTCAGACATACACAACAAGGCTATCAGACAGCTCCCCGGTACAAGTCTGATTCAGACATACACAGCAAGGCTATCAGACAGTTCACCGGTACAAGTCTGAGTCAGACATACACAGCAAGGCTGTCAGACAGTTCCCCGGTACAAGTCTGAGTCAGACATACAGGGCAAGAATATCAGACAGTTCCCCGGTACAAGTCTGAGTCAGACATACACAGCAAGGCTATCTGACAGCTCCCCGGTACAAGTCTGAGTCAGAAATACACAGCAAGGCTATCAGACAGCTCCCCGGTACATGTCTGAGTCAGACATACAGGGCAAGGCTATCAGACAGCTCCCCGGTACAAGTCTGAGTCAGACATACACAGCAAGGCTATCTGACAGCTCCCCGGTACAAGTCTGAGTCAGACATACACAGCAAGGCTATCAGACAGCTCCCCGGTACAAGTCTGAGTCAGACATACACAGCAAGGCTATCAGACAGTTCACCGGTACAAGTCTGAGTCAGACATACACAGCAAGGCTGTCAGACAGTTCCCCGGTACAAGTCTGAGTCAGACATACAGGGCAAGAATATCAGACAGTTCCCCGGTACAAGTCTGAGTCAGACATACACAGCAAGGCTGTCAGACAGCTCCCCGGTAAAAGTCTGAGTCAGATGTACACAGCAAGGCTATCAGACAGCTCACCGGTACAAGTCTGAGTCAGACATACACAGCAAGGCTGTCAGACAGCTCCCCGGTACAAGTCTGAGTCAGACATACAGGGCAAGGCTATCAGACAGCTCCCCGGTACAAGTCTGAGTCAGACATACACAGCAAGGCTATCTGACAGCTCCCCGGTACAAGTCTGAGTCAGACGAACACAGCAAGGCTATCAGACAGTTCCCCGGTACAAGTCTGAGTCAGACGTACACAGCAAGGCTATCTGACAGCTCCCCGGTACAAGTCTGAGTCAGACATACACAACAAGGCTATCAGACAGCTCCCCGGTACAAGTCTGAGTCAGACATACACAGCAAGGCTATCAGACAGTTCACCGGTACAAGTCTGAGTCAGACATACACAGCAAGGCTGTCAGACAGTTCCCCGGTACAAGTCTGAGTCAGACATACAGGGCAAGAATATCAGACAGTTCCCCGGTACAAGTCTGAGTCAGACATACACAGCAAGGCTATCTGACAGCTCCCCGGTACAAGTCTGAGTCAGAAATACACAGCAAGGCTATCAGACAGCTCCCCGGTACATGTCTGAGTCAGACATACAGGGCAAGGCTATCAGACAGCTCCCCGGTACAAGTCTGAGTCAGACATACACAGCAAGGCTATCTGACAGCTCCCCGGTACAAGTCTGAGTCAGACATACACAGCAAGGCTATCAGACAGCTCCCCGGTACAAGTCTGAGTCAGACATACACAGCAAGGCTATCAGACAGTTCACCGGTACAAGTCTGAGTCAGACATACACAGCAAGGCTGTCAGACAGTTCCCCGGTACAAGTCTGAGTCAGACATACAGGGCAAGAATATCAGACAGTTCCCCGGTACAAGTCTGAGTCAGACATACACAGCAAGGCTGTCAGACAGCTCCCCGGTAAAAGTCTGAGTCAGATGTACACAGCAAGGCTATCAGACAGCTCACCGGTACAAGTCTGAGTCAGACATACACAGCAAGGCTGTCAGACAGCTCCCCGGTACAAGTCTGAGTCAGACATACAGGGCAAGGCTATCAGACAGCTCCCCGGTACAAGTCTGAGTCAGACATACACAGCAAGGCTATCTGACAGCTCCCCGGTACAAGTCTGAGTCAGACGTACACAGCAAGGCTATCAGACAGTTCCCCGGTACAAGTCTGAGTCAGACGTACACAGCAAGGCTATCTGACAGCTCCCCGGTACAAGTCTGAGTCAGACATACACAGCAAGGCTATCTGACAGCTCCCCGGTACAAGTCTGAGTCAGACATACACAGCAAGGCTCTCTGACAGCTCCCCGGTACAAGTCTGAGTCAGACATACACAGCAAGGCTATCAGACAGCTCCCCGGTACAAGTCTGAGTCAGACGTACACAGCAAGGCTATCAGACAGTTCCCCGGAACAAGTCTGAGTCAGACATACAGGGCAAGGCTATCAGACAGTTCCCCGGTACAAGTCTTAGTCAGACTTACACAGCAAGGCTATCAGACAGTTCCCCGGTACAAGTCTGAGTCAGACATACACAGCAAGGCTGTCAGACAGCTCCCCGGTACAAGTCTGAGTCAGACATACAGGGCAAGGCTATCAGACAGCTCCCCGGTACAAGTCTGAGTCAGACATACACAGCAAGGCTATCTGACAGCTCCCCGGTACAAGTCTGAGTCAGACATACACAGCAAGGCTATCAGACAGCTCCCCGGTACAAGTCTGAGTCAGACATACACAGCAAGGCTAGCAAACAGTTCACCGGTACAAGTCTGAGTCAGACATACACAGCAAGGCTGTCAGACAGTTCCCCGGTACAAGTCTGAGTCAGACGTACACAGCAAGGCTATCAGACAGTTCCCCGGTACAAGTCTGAGTCAGACATACACAGCAAGGCTATCAGACAGCTCCCCGGTACAAGTCTGAGTCAGACATACACAGCAAGGCTGTCAGACAGCTCCCCGCTACAAGTCTGAGTCAGACATACACAGCAAGGCTATCTGACAGCTCCCCGGTACAAGTCTGAGTCAGACATACACAGCAAGGCTATCAGACAGCTCCCCGGTACAAGTCTGAGTCAGACATACAGGGCAAGGCTATCAGACAGCTCCCCGGTACAAGTCTGAGTCAGACATACACAGCAAGGCTATCAGACAGCTCCCCGGTACAAGTCTGAGTCAGACATACACAGCAAGGCTAGCAAACAGTTCACCGGTACAAGTCTGAGTCAGACATACACAGCAAGGCTATCAGACAGCTCCCCGGTACAAGTCTGAGTCAGACATACACAGCAAGGCTGTCAGACAGCTCCCCGCTACAAGTCTGAGTCAGACATACACAGCAAGGCTATCTGACAGCTCCCCGGTACAAGTCTGAGTCAGAAATACACAGCAAGGCTATCAGACAGCTCCCCGGTACATGTCTGAGTCAGACATACAGGGCAAGGCTATCAGACAGCTCCCCGGTACAAGTCTGAGTCAGACATACACAGCAAGGCTATCTGACAGCTCCCCGGTACAAGTCTGAGTCAGACATACACAGCAAGGCTATCAGACAGCTCCCCGGTACAAGTCTGAGTCAGACATACACAGCAAGGCTATCAGACAGTTCACCGGTACAAGTCTGAGTCAGACATACACAGCAAGGCTGTCAGACAGTTCCCCGGTACAAGTCTGAGTCAGACATACAGGGCAAGAATATCAGACAGTTCCCCGGTACAAGTCTGAGTCAGACATACACAGCAAGGCTGTCAGACAGCTCCCCGGTAAAAGTCTGAGTCAGATGTACACAGCAAGGCTATCAGACAGCTCACCGGTACAAGTCTGAGTCAGACATACACAGCAAGGCTGTCAGACAGCTCCCCGGTACAAGTCTGAGTCAGACATACAGGGCAAGGCTATCAGACAGCTCCCCGGTACAAGTCTGAGTCAGACATACACAGCAAGGCTATCTGACAGCTCCCCGGTACAAGTCTGAGTCAGACGAACACAGCAAGGCTATCAGACAGTTCCCCGGTACAAGTCTGAGTCAGACGTACACAGCAAGGCTATCTGACAGCTCCCCGGTACAAGTCTGAGTCAGACATACACAGCAAGGCTATCTGACAGCTCCCCGGTACAAGTCTGAGTCAGACATACACAGCAAGGCTCTCTGACAGCTCCCCGGTACAAGTCTGAGTCAGACATACACAGCAAGGCTATCAGACAGCTCCCCGGTACAAGTCTTAGTCAGACATACAGGGCAAGGCTATCAGACAGCTCCCCGGTACAAGTCTGAGTCAGACATACACAGCAAGGCTATCTGACAGCTCCCCGGTACAAGTCTGAGTCAGACATACACAGCAAGGCTATCAGACAGCTCCCCGGTACAAGTCTGAGTCAGACATACACAGCAAGGCTATCAGACAGTTCACCGGTACAAGTCTGAGTCAGACATACACAGCAAGGCTGTCAGACAGTTCCCCGGTACAAGTCTGAGTCAGACATAAAGGGCAAGAATATCAGACAGTTCCCCGGTACAAGTCTGAGTCAGACATACAGGGCAAGGCTATCAGACAGCTCCCCGGTACAAGTCTGAGTCAGACATACACAGCAAGGCTGTCAGACAGCTCCCCGGTACAAGTCTGAGTCAGACGAACACAGCAAGGCTATCAGACAGTTCCCCGGTACAAGTCTGAGTCAGACGTACACAGCAAGGCTATCTGACAGCTCCCCGGTACAAGTCTGAGTCAGACATACACAGCAAGGCTATCTGACAGCTCCCCGGTACAAGTCTGAGTCAGACATACACAGCAAGGCTCTCTGACAGCTCCCCGGTACAAGTCTGAGTCAGACATACACAGCAAGGCTATCAGACAGCTCCCCGGTACAAGTCTTAGTCAGACATACAGGGCAAGGCTATCAGACAGCTCCCCGGTACAAGTCTGAGTCAGACATACACAGCAAGGCTATCTGACAGCTCCCCGGTACAAGTCTGAGTCAGACATACACAGCAAGGCTATCAGACAGCTCCCCGGTACAAGTCTGAGTCAGACATACACAGCAAGGCTATCAGACAGTTCACCGGTACAAGTCTGAGTCAGACATACACAGCAAGGCTGTCAGACAGTTCCCCGGTACAAGTCTGAGTCAGACATAAAGGGCAAGAATATCAGACAGTTCCCCGGTACAAGTCTGAGTCAGACATACAGGGCAAGGCTATCAGACAGCTCCCCGGTACAAGTCTGAGTCAGACATACACAGCAAGGCTGTCAGACAGCTCCCCGGTAAAAGTCTGAGTCAGATGTACACAGCAAGGCTATCAGACAGCTCACCGGTACAAGTCTGAGTCAGACATACACAGCAAGGCTGTCAGACAGTTCCCCGGTACAAGTCTGAGTCAGACGTACACAGCAAGGCAATCAGACAGTTCCCCGGTACAAGTCTGAGTCAGACATACACAGCAAGGCTATCAGACAGCTCCCCGGTACAAGTCTGAGTCAGACATACACAGCAAGGCTGTCAGACAGCTCCCCGCTACAAGTCTGAGTCAGACATACACAGCAAGGCTATCTGACAGCTCCCCGGTACAAGTCTGAGTCAGACATACACAGCAAGGCTATCAGACAGCTCCCCGGTACAAGTCTGAGTCAGACATACAGGGCAAGGCTATCAGACAGCTCCCCGGTACAAGTCTGAGTCAGACATACACAGCAAGGCTATCAGACAGCTCCCCGGTACAAGTCTGAGTCAGACATACACAGCAAGGCTAGCAAACAGTTCACCGGTACAAGTCTGAGTCAGACATACACAGCAAGGCTATCAGACAGCTCCCCGGTACAAGTCTGAGTCAGACATACACAGCAAGGCTGTCAGACAGCTCCCCGCTACAAGTCTGAGTCAGACATACACAGCAAGGCTATCTGACAGCTCCCCGGTACAAGTCTGAGTCAGAAATACACAGCAAGGCTATCAGACAGCTCCCCGGTACATGTCTGAGTCAGACATACAGGGCAAGGCTATCAGACAGCTCCCCGGTACAAGTCTGAGTCAGACATACACAGCAAGGCTATCTGACAGCTCCCCGGTACAAGTCTGAGTCAGACATACACAGCAAGGCTATCAGACAGCTCCCCGGTACAAGTCTGAGTCAGACATACACAGCAAGGCTATCAGACAGTTCACCGGTACAAGTCTGAGTCAGACATACACAGCAAGGCTGTCAGACAGTTCCCCGGTACAAGTCTGAGTCAGACATACAGGGCAAGAATATCAGACAGTTCCCCGGTACAAGTCTGAGTCAGACATACAGGGCAAGGCAATCAGACAGCTCCCCGGTACAAGTCTGAGTCAGACATACACAGCAAGGCTGTCAGACAGCTCCCCGGTAAAAGTCTGAGTCAGATGTACACAGCAAGGCTATCAGACAGCTCACCGGTACAAGTCTGAGTCAGGCATACACAGCAAGGCTGTCAGACAGCTCCCCGGTACAAGTCTGAGTCAGACATACAGGGCAAGGCTATCAGACAGCTCCCCGGTACAAGTCTGAGTCAGACATACACAGCAAGGCTATCTGACAGCTCCCCGGTACAAGTCTGAGTCAGACGAACACAGCAAGGCTATCAGACAGTTCCCCGGTACAAGTCTGAGTCAGACGTACACAGCAAGGCTATCTGACAGCTCCCCGGTACAAGTCTGAGTCAGACATACACAGCAAGGCTATCTGACAGCTCCCCGGTACAAGTCTGAGTCAGACATACACAGCAAGGCTCTCTGACAGCTCCCCGGTACAAGTCTGAGTCAGACATACACAGCAAGGCTCTCTGACAGCTCCCCGGTACAAGTCTGAGTCAGACATACACAGCAAGGCTATCAGACAGCTCCCCGGTACAAGTCTGAGTCAGACATACAGGGCAAGGCTATCAGACAGCTCCCCGGTACAAGTCTGAGTCAGACATACACAGCAAGGCTATCTGACAGCTCCCCGGTACAAGTCTGAGTCAGACGAACACAGCAAGGCTATCAGACAGGTCCCCGGTACAAGTCTGAGTCAGACGTACACAGCAAGGCTATCTGACAGCTCCCCGGTACAAGTCTGAGTCAGACATACACAGCAAGGCTATCTGACAGCTCCCCGGTACAAGTCTGAGTCAGACATACACAGCAAGGCTCTCTGACAGCTCCCCGGTACAAGTTTGAGTCAGACATACACAGCAAGGCTATCTGACAGCTCCCCGGTACAAGTCTGAGTCAGACATACACAGCAAGGCTATCTGACAGCTCCCCGGTACAAGTCTGAGTCAGACGTACACAGCGAGGCTATCAGACATTTCCCCGGTACAAGTCTGAGTCAGACATACACAGCAAGGCTATCAGACAGCTCCCCGGTACAAGTCTGAGTCAGACGTACACAGCAAGGCTATCAGACAGTTCCCCGGAACAAGTCTGAGTCAGACATACAGGGCAAGGCTATCAGACAGTTCCCCGGTACAAGTCTTAGTCAGACTTACACAGCAAGGCTATCAGACAGTTCCCCGGTACAAGTCTGAGTCAGACATACACAGCAAGGCTGTCAGACAGCTCCCCGGTACAAGTCTGAGTCAGACATACAGGGCAAGGCTATCAGACAGCTCCCCGGTACAAGTCTGAGTCAGACATACACAGCAAGGCTATCTGACAGCTCCCCGGTACAAGTCTGAGTCAGACATACACAGCAAGGCTAGCAAACAGTTCACCGGTACAAGTCTGAGTCAGACATACACAGCAAGGCTGTCAGACAGTTCCCCGGTACAAGTCTGAGTCAGATGTACACAGCAAGGCTATCAGACAGCTCACCGGTACAAGTCTGAGTCAGACATACACAGCAAGGCTATCAGACAGCTCCCCGGTACAAGTCTGAGTCAGACATACACAGCAAGGCTATCAGACAGTTCACCGGTACAAGTCTGAGTCAGACATACACAGCAAGGCTGTCAGACAGTTCCCCGGTACAAGTCTGAGTCAGACATACAGGGCAAGAATATCAGACAGTTCCCCGGTACAAGTCTGAGTCAGACATACAGGGCAAGGCTATCAGACAGCTCCCCGGTACAAGTCTGAGTCAGACATACACAGCAAGGCTGTCAGACAGCTCCCCGGTAAAAGTCTGAGTCAGATGTACACAGCAAGGCTATCAGACAGCTCACCGGTACAAGTCTGAGTCAGACATACACAGCAAGGCTGTCAGACAGCTCCCCGGTACAAGTCTGAGTCAGACATACAGGGCAAGGCTATCAGACAGCTCCCCGGTACAAGTCTGAGTCAGACATACACAGCAAGGCTATCTGACAGCTCCCCGGTACAAGTCTGAGTCAGACGAACACAGCAAGGCTATCAGACAGTTCCCCGGTACAAGTCTAAGTCAGACGTACACAGCAAGGCTATCTGACAGCTCCCCGGTACAAGTCTGAGTCAGACATACACAGCAAGGCTGTCAGACAGCTCCCCGCTACAAGTCTGAGTCAGACATACACAGCAAGGCTATCTGACAGCTCCCCGGTACAAGTCTGAGTCAGAAATACACAGCAAGGCTATCAGACAGCTCCCCGGTACATGTCTGAGTCAGACATACAGGGCAAGGCTATCAGACAGCTCCCCGGTACAAGTCTGAGTCAGACATACACAGCAAGGCTATCTGACAGCTCCCCGGTACAAGTCTGAGTCAGACATACACAGCAAGGCTATCAGACAGCTCCCCGGTACAAGTCTGAGTCAGACATACACAGCAAGGCTATCAGACAGTTCACCGGTACAAGTCTGAGTCAGACATACACAGCAAGGCTGTCAGACAGTTCCCCGGTACAAGTCTGAGTCAGACATACAGGGCAAGAATATCAGACAGTTCCCCGGTACAAGTCTGAGTCAGACATACAGGGCAAGGCTATCAGACAGCTCCCCGGTACAAGTCTGAGTCAGACATACACAGCAAGGCTGTCAGACAGCTCCCCGGTAAAAGTCTGAGTCAGATGTACACAGCAAGGCTATCAGACAGCTCACCGGTACAAGTCTGAGTCAGACATACACAGCAAGGCTGTCAGACAGCTCCCCGGTACAAGTCTGAGTCAGACATACAGGGCAAGGCTATCAGACAGCTCCCCGGTACAAGTCTGAGTCAGACATACACAGCAAGGCTATCTGACAGCTCCCCGGTACAAGTCTGAGTCAGACGAACACAGCAAGGCTATCAGACAGTTCCCCGGTACAAGTCTGAGTCAGACGTACACAGCAAGGCTATCTGACAGCTCCCCGGTACAAGTCTGAGTCAGACATACACAGCAAGGCTATCTGACAGCTCCCCGGTACAAGTCTGAGTCAGACATACACAGCAAGGCTCTCTGACAGCTCCCCGGTACAAGTCTGAGTCAGACATACACAGCAAGGCTATCAGACAGCTCCCCGGTACAAGTCTGAGTCAGACATACAGGGCAAGGCTATCAGACAGCTCCCCGGTACAAGTCTGAGTCAGACATACACAGCAAGGCTATCTGACAGCTCCCCGGTACAAGTCTGAGTCAGACATACACAGCAAGGCTATCAGACAGCTCCCCGGTACAAGTCTGAGTCAGACATACACAGCAAGGCTATCAGACAGTTCACCGGTACAAGTCTGAGTCAGACATACACAGCAAGGCTGTCAGACAGTTCCCCGGTACAAGTCTGAGTCAGACATACAGGGCAAGAATATCAGACAGTTCCCCGGTACAAGTCTGAGTCAGACATACAGGGCAAGGCTATCAGACAGCTCCCCGGTACAAGTCTGAGTCAGACATACACAGCAAGGCTGTCAGACAGCTCCCCGGTAAAAGTCTGAGTCAGATGTACACAGCAAGGCTATCAGACAGCTCACCGGTACAAGTCTGAGTCAGACATACACAGCAAGGCTGTCAGACAGCTCCCCGGTACAAGTCTGAGTCAGACATACAGGGCAAGGCTATCAGACAGCTCCCCGGTACAAGTCTGAGTCAGACATACACAGCAAGGCTATCTGACAGCTCCCCGGTACAAGTCTGAGTCAGACGAACACAGCAAGGCTATCAGACAGTTCCCCGGTACAAGTCTGAGTCAGACGTACACAGCAAGGCTATCTGACAGCTCCCCGGTACAAGTCTGAGTCAGACATACACAGCAAGGCTATCTGACAGCTCCCCGGTACAAGTCTGAGTCAGACATACACAGCAAGGCTCTCTGACAGCTCCCCGGTACAAGTTTGAGTCAGACATACACAGCAAGGCTATCTGACAGCTCCCCGGTACAAGTCTGAGTCAGACATACACAGCAAGGCTATCTGACAGCTCCCCGGTACAAGTCTGAGTCAGACGTACACAGCGAGGCTATCAGACATTTCCCCGGTACAAGTCTGAGTCAGACATACACAGCAAGGCTATCAGACAGCTCCCCGGTACAAGTCTGAGTCAGACGTACACAGCAAGGCTATCAGACAGTTCCCCGGAACAAGTCTGAGTCAGACATACACGGCAAGGCTATCAGACAGTTCCCCGGTACAAGTCTTAGTCAGACTTACACAGCAAGGCTATCAGACAGTTCCCCGGTACAAGTCTGAGTCAGACATACACAGCAAGGCTGTCAGACAGCTCCCCGGTACAAGTCTGAGTCAGACATACAGGGCAAGGCTATCAGACAGCTCCCCGGTACAAGTCTGAGTCAGACATACACAGCAAGGCTATCTGACAGCTCCCCGGTACAAGTCTGAGTCAGACATACACAGCAAGGCTAGCAAACAGTTCACCGGTACAAGTCTGAGTCAGACATACACAGCAAGGCTGTCAGACAGTTCCCCGGTACAAGTCTGAGTCAGATGTACACAGCAAGGCTATCAGACAGCTCACCGGTACAAGTCTGAGTCAGACATACACAGCCAGGCTGTCAGACAGCTCCCCGGTACAAGTCTGAGTCAGACATACAGGGCAAGGCTATCAGACAGCTCCCCGGTACAAGTCTGAGTCAGACATACACAGCAAGGCTATCTGACAGCTCCCCGGTACAAGTCTGAGTCAGACATACACAGCAAGGCTAGCAAACAGTTCACCGGTACAAGTCTGAGTCAGACATACACAGCAAGGCTGTCAGACAGTTCCCCGGTACAAGTCTGAGTCAGACGTACACAGCAAGGCTATCAGACAGTTCCCCGGTACAAGTCTGAGTCAGACATACACAGCAAGGCTATCTGACAGCTCCCCGGTACAAGTCTGAGTCAGACATACACAGCAAGGCTAGCAAACAGTTCACCGGTACAAGTCTGAGTCAGACATACACAGCAAGGCTATCTGACAGCTCCCCGGTACAAGTCTGAGTCAGACATACACAGCAAGGCTATCAGACAGCTCCCCGGTACAAGTCTGAGTCAGACATACACAGCAAGGCTATCAGACAGTTCACCGGTACAAGTCTGAGTCAGACATACACAGCAAGGCTGTCAGACAGTTCCCCGGTACAAGTCTGAGTCAGACATACAGGGCAAGAATATCAGACAGTTCCCCGGTACAAGTCTGAGTCAGACATACAGGGCAAGGCTATCAGACAGCTCCCCGGTACAAGTCTGAGTCAGAAATACACAGCAAGGCTGTCAGACAGCTCCCCGGTAAAAGTCTGAGTCAGATGTACACAGCAAGGCTATCAGACAGCTCACCGGTACAAGTCTGAGTCAGACATACACAGCAAGGCTGTCAGACAGCTCCCCGGTACAAGTCTGAGTCAGACATACAGGGCAAGGCTATCAGACAGCTCCCCGGTACAAGTCTGAGTCAGACATACACAGCAAGGCTATCTGACAGCTCCCCGGTACAAGTCTGAGTCAGACGAACACAGCAAGGCTATCAGACAGTTCCCCGGTACAAGTCTGAGTCAGACGTACACAGCAAGGCTATCTGACAGCTCCCCGGTACAAGTCTGAGTCAGACATACACAGCAAGGCTATCTGACAGCTCCCCGGTACAAGTCTGAGTCAGACATACACAGCAAGGCTCTCTGACAGCTCCCCGGTACAAGTTTGAGTCAGACATACACAGCAAGGCTATCTGACAGCTCCCCGGTACAAGTCTGAGTCAGACATACACAGCAAGGCTATCTGACAGCTCCCCGGTACAAGTCTGAGTCAGACGTACACAGCGAGGCTATCAGACATTTCCCCGGTACAAGTCTGAGTCAGACATACACAGCAAGGCTATCAGACAGCTCCCCGGTACAAGTCTGAGTCAGACGTACACAGCAAGGCTATCAGAAAGTTCCCCGGAACAAGTCTGAGTCAGACATACAGGGCAAGGCTATCAGACAGTTCCCCGGTACAAGTCTTAGTCAGACTTACACAGCAAGGCTATCAGACAGTTCCCCGGTACAAGTCTGAGTCAGACATACACAGCAAGGCTGTCAGACAGCTCCCCGGTACAAGTCTGAGTCAGACATACAGGGCAAGGCTATCAGACAGCTCCCCGATACAAGTCTGAGTCAGACATACACAGCAAGGCTATCTGACAGCTCCCCGGTACAAGTCTGAGTCAGACATACACAGCAAGGCTAGCACACAGTTCACCGGTACAAGTCTGAGTCAGACATACACAGCAAGGCTGTCAGACAGTTCCCCGGTACAAGTCTGAGTCAGACGTACACAGCAAGGCTATCAGACAGTTCCCCGGTACAAGTCTGAGTCAGACATACACAGCAAGGCTATCAGACAGCTCCCCGGTACAAGTCTGAGTCAGACATACACAGCAAGGCTGTCAGACAGCTCCCCGCTACAAGTCTGAGTCAGACATACACAGCAAGGCTATCTGACAGCTCCCCGGTACAAGTCTGAGTCAGACATACACAGCAAGGCTATCAGACAGCTCCCCGGTACAAGTCTGAGTCAGACATACAGGGCAAGGCTATCAGACAGCTCCCCGGTACAAGTCTGAGTCAGACATACACAGCAAGGCTAGCAAACAGGTCACCGGTACAAGTCTGAGTCAGACATACACAGCAAGGCTATCAGACAGCTCCCCGGTACAAGTCTGAGTCAGACATACACCGCAAGGCTGTCAGACAGCTCCCCGCTACAAGTCTGAGTCAGACATACACAGCAAGGCTATCTGACAGCTCCCCGGTACAAGTCTGAGTCAGACATACACAGCAAGGCTATCAGACAGCTCCCCGGTACAAGTCTGAGTCAGTCATACAGGGCAAGGCTATCAGACAGCTCCCCGGTACAAGTCTGAGTCAGACATACACAGCAAGGCTATCTGACAGCTCCCCGGTACAAGTCTGAGTCAGACATACACAGCAAGGCTATCAGACAGCTCCCCGGTACAAGTCTGAGTCAGACATACACAGCAAGGCTATCAGACAGTTCACCGGTACAAGTCTGAGTCAGACATACACAGCAAGGCTGTCAGACAGTTCCCCGGTACAAGTCTGAGTCAGACATACAGGGCAAGAATATCAGACAGTTCCCGGTACAAGTCTGAGTCAGACATACAGGGCAAGGCTATCAGACAGCTCCCCGGTACAAGTCTGAGTCAGACATACACAGCAAGGCTGTCAGACAGCTCCCCGGTAAAAGTCTGAGTCAGATGTACACAGCAAGGCTATCAGACAGCTCACCGGTACAAGTCTGAGTCAGACATACACAGCAAGGCTGTCAGACAGTTCCCCGGTACAAGTCTGAGTCAGACGTACACAGCAAGGCTATCAGACAGTTCCCCGGTACAAGTCTGAGTCAGACATACACAGCAAGGCTATCAGACAGCTCCCCGGTACAAGTCTGAGTCAGACGAACACAGCAAGGCTATCAGACAGTTCCCCGGTACAAGTCTGAGTCAGACGTACACAGCAAGGCTATCTGACAGCTCCCCGGTACAAGTCTGAGTCAGACATACACAGCAAGGCTATCTGACAGCTCCCCGGTACAAGTCTGAGTCAGACATACACAGCAAGGCTCTCTGACAGCTCCCCGGTACAAGTCTGAGTCAGACATACACAGCAAGGCTATCAGACAGCTCCCCGGTACAAGTCTGAGTCAGACATACACAGCAAGGCTATCTGACAGCTCCCCGGTACAAGTCTGAGTCAGACATACACAGCAAGGCTAGCAAACAGTTCACCGGTACAAGTCTGAGTCAGACATACACAGCAAGGCTGTCAGACAGTTCCCCGGTACAAGTCTGAGTCAGACGTACACAGCAAGGCTATCAGACAGTTCCCCGGTACAAGTCTGAGTCAGACATACACAGCAAGGCTATCAGACAGCTCCCCGGTACAAGTCTGAGTCAGACATACACAGCAAGGCTGTCAGACAGCTCCCCGCTACAAGTCTGAGTCAGACATACACAGCAAGGCTAGCAAACAGTTCACCGGTACAAGTCTGAGTCAGACATACACAGCAAGGCTATCAGACAGCTCCCCGGTACAAGTCTGAGTCAGACATACACCGCAAGGCTGTCAGACAGCTCCCCGCTACAAGTCTGAGTCAGACATACACAGCAAGGCTATCTGACAGCTCCCCGGTACAAGTCTGAGTCAGACATACACAGCAAGGCTATCAGACAGCTCCCCGGTACAAGTCTGAGTCAGACATACAGGGCAAGGCTATCAGACAGCTCCCCGGTACAAGTCTGAGTCAGACATACACAGCAAGGCTATCTGACAGCTCCCCGGTACAAGTCTGAGTCAGACATACACAGCAAGGCTATCAGACAGCTCCCCGGTACAAGTCTGAGTCAGACATACACAGCAAGGCTATCAGACAGTTCACCGGTACAAGTCTGAGTCAGACATACACAGCAAGGCTGTCAGACAGTTCCCCGGTACAAGTCTGAGTCAGACATACAGGGCAAGAATATCAGACAGTTCCCGGTACAAGTCTGAGTCAGACATACAGGGCAAGGCTATCAGACAGCTCCCCGGTACAAGTCTGAGTCAGACATACACAGCAAGGCTGTCAGACAGCTCCCCGGTAAAAGTCTGAGTCAGATGTACACAGCAAGGCTATCAGACAGCTCACCGGTACAAGTCTGAGTCAGACATACACAGCAAGGCTGTCAGACAGTTCCCCGGTACAAGTCTGAGTCAGACGTACACAGCAAGGCTATCAGACAGTTCCCCGGTACAAGTCTGAGTCAGACATACACAGCAAGTCTATCAGACAGCTCCCCGGTACAAGTCTGAGTCAGACATACACAGCAAGGCTGTCAGACAGCTCCCCGCTACAAGTCTGAGTCAGACATACACAGCAAGGCTATCTGACAGCTCCCCGGTACAAGTCTGAGTCAGACATACACAGCAAGGCTATCAGACAGCTCCCCGGTACAAGTCTGAGTCAGACATACAGGGCAAGGCTATCAGACAGCTCCCCGGTACAAGTCTGAGTCAGACATACAGGGCAAGGCTATCAGACAGCTCCCCGGTACAAGTCTGAGTCAGACATACACAGCAAGGCTAGCAAACAGTTCACCGGTACAAGTCTGAGTCAGACATACACAGCAAGGCTATCAGACAGCTCCCCGGTACAAGTCTGAGTCAGACATACACAGCAAGGCTGTCAGACAGTTCCCCGGTACAAGTCTGAGTCAGACGTACACAGCAAGGCTATCAGACAGTTCCCCGGTACAAGTCTGAGTCAGACATACACAGCAAGGCTGTCAGACAGCTCCCCGCTACAAGTCTGAGTCAGACATACACAGCAAGGCTAGCAAACAGTTCACCGGTACAAGTCTGAGTCAGACATACACAGCAAGGCTATCAGACAGCTCCCCGGTACAAGTCTGAGTCAGACATACACCGCAAGGCTGTCAGACAGCTCCCCGCTACAAGTCTGAGTCAGACATACACAGCAAGGCTATCTGACAGCTCCCCGGTACAAGTCTGAGTCAGACATACACAGCAAGGCTATCAGACAGCTCCCCGGTACAAGTCTGAGTCAGACATACAGCGCAAGGCTATCAGACAGCTCCCCGGTACAAGTCTGAGTCAGACATACACAGCAAGGCTATCTGACAGCTCCCCGGTACAAGTCTGAGTCAGACATACACAGCAAGGCTATCAGACAGCTCCCCGGTACAAGTCTGAGTCAGACATACACCGCAAGGCTGTCAGACAGCTCACCGGTACAAGTCTGAGTCAGACATACACAGCAAGGCTGTCAGACAGTTCCCCGGTACAAGTCTGAGTCAGACATACAGGGCAAGAATATCAGACAGTTCCCGGTACAAGTCTGAGTCAGACATACAGGGCAAGGCTATCAGACAGCTCCCCGGTACAAGTCTGAGTCAGACATACACAGCAAGGCTGTCAGACAGCTCCCCGGTAAAAGTCTGAGTCAGATGTACACAGCAAGGCTATCAGACAGCTCACCGGTACAAGTCTGAGTCAGACATACACAGCAAGGCTGTCAGACAGTTCCCCGGTACAAGTCTGAGTCAGACGTACACAGCAAGGCTATCAGACAGTTCCCCGGTACAAGTCTGAGTCAGACATACACAGCAAGGCTATCAGACAGCTCCCCGGTACAAGTCTGAGTCAGACATACACAGCAAGGCTGTCAGACAGCTCCCCGCTACAAGTCTGAGTCAGACATACACAGCAAGGCTATCTGACAGCTCCCCGGTACAAGTCTGAGTCAGACATACACAGCAAGGCTATCAGACAGCTCCCCGGTACAAGTCTGAGTCAGACATACAGGGCAAGGCTATCAGACAGCTCCCCGGTACAAGTCTGAGTCAGACATACAGGGCAAGGCTATCAGACAGCTCCCCGGTACAAGTCTGAGTCAGACATACACAGCAAGGCTAGCAAACAGTTCACCGGTACAAGTCTGAGTCAGACATACACAGCAAGGCTATCAGACAGCTCCCCGGTACAAGTCTGAGTCAGACATACACAGCAAGGCTGTCAGACAGCTTCCCGCTACAAGTCTGAGTCAGACATACACAGCAAGGCTATCTGACAGCTCCCCGGTACAAGTCTGAGTCAGAAATACACAGCAAGGCTATCAGACAGCTCCCCGGTACATGTCTGAGTCAGACATACAGGGCAAGGCTATCAGACAGCTCCCCGGTACAAGTCTGAGTCAGACATACACAGCAAGGCTATCTGACAGCTCCCCGGTACAAGTCTGAGTCAGACATACACAGCAAGGCTATCAGACAGCTCCCCGGTACAAGTCTGAGTCAGACATACACAGCAAGGCTATCAGACAGTTCACCGGTACAAGTCTGAGTCAGACATACACAGCAAGGCTGTCAGACAGTTCCCCGGTACAAGTCTGAGTCAGACATACAGGGCAAGAATATCAGACAGTTCCCCGGTACAAGTCTGAGTCAGACATACAGGGCAAGGCTATCAGACAGCTCCCCGGTACAAGTCTGAGTCAGACATACACAGCAAGGCTGTCAGACAGCTCCCCGGTAAAAGTCTGAGTCAGATGTACACAGCAAGGCTATCAGACAGCTCACCGGTACAAGTCTGAGTCAGACATACACAGCAAGGCTGTCAGACAGCTCCCCGGTACAAGTCTGAGTCAGACATACAGGGCAAGGCTATCAGACAGCTCCCCGGTACAAGTCTGAGTCAGACATACACAGCAAGGCTATCTGACAGCTCCCCGGTACAAGTCTGAGTCAGACGAACACAGCAAGGCTATCAGACAGTTCCCCGGTACAAGTCTGAGTCAGACGTACACAGCAAGGCTATCTGACAGCTCCCCGGTACAAGTCTGAGTCAGACATACACAGCAAGGCTATCTGACAGCTCCCCGGTACAAGTCTGAGTCAGACATACACAGCAAGGCTCTCTGACAGCTCCCCGGTACAAGTCTGAGTCAGACATACACAGCAAGGCTATCTGACAGCTCCCCGGTACAAGTCTGAGTCAGACATACACAGCAAGGCTATCTGACAGCTCCCCGGTACAAGTCTGAGTCAGACGTACACAGCGAGGCTATCAGACATTTCCCCGGTACAAGTCTGAGTCAGACATACACAGCAAGGCTACCAGACAGCTCCCCGGTACAAGTCTGAGTCAGACGTACACAGCAAGGCTATCAGACAGATCCCCGGAACAAGTCTGAGTCAGACATACAGGGCAAGGCTATCAGACAGTTCCCCGGTACAAGTCTTAGTCAGACGTACACAGCAAGGCTATCAGACAGTTCCCCGGTACAAGTCTGAGTCAGACATACACAGCAAGGCTGTCAGACAGCTCCCCGGTACAAGTCTGAGTCAGACATACAGGGCAAGGCTATCAGACAGCTCCCCGGTACAAGTCTGAGTCAGACATACACAGCAAGGCTATCTGACAGCTCCCCGGTACAAGTCTGAGTCAAACATACACAGCAAGGCTATCAGACAGCTCCCCGGTACAAGTCTGAGTCAGACATACAGGGCAAGGCTATCAGACAGCTCCCCGGTACAAGTCTGAGTCAGACATACACAGCAAGCCTGTCAGACAGTTCCCCGGTACAAGTCTGAGTCAGACGTACACAGCAAGGCTATCAGACAGTTCCCCGGTACAAGTCTGAGTCAGACATACACAGCAAGGCTATCAGACAGCTCCCCGGTACAAGTCTGAGTCAGACATACACAGCAAGGCTGTCAGACAGCTCCCCGCTACAAGTCTGAGTCAGACATACACAGCAAGGCTATCTGACAGCTCCCAGGTACAAGTCTGAGTCACACATACACAGCAAGGCTATCAGACAGTTCCCCGGTACAAGTCTGAGTCAGACATACAGGGCAAGGCTATCAGACAGCTCCCCGGTACAAGTCTGAGTCAGACATACACAGCAAGGCTATCAGACAGCTCCCCGGTACAAGTCTGAGTCAGACATACACAGCAAGGCTATCAGACAGCTCCCCGGTACAAGTCTGAGTCAGACATACACAGCAAGGCTATCAGACAGCTCCCCGGTACAAGTCTGAGTCAGACATACACAGCAAGGCTATCAGACAGTTCACCGGTACAAGTCTGAGTCAGACATACACAGCAAGGCTGTCAGACAGTTCCCCGGTACAAGTCTGAGTCAGACATACAGGGCAAGAATATCTGACAGTTCCCCGGTGCAAGTCTGAGTCAGACATACAGGGCAAGGCTATCAGACAGCTCCCCGGTACAAGTCTGAGTCAGACATACACAGCAAGGCTGTCAGACAGCTCCCCGGTAAAAGTCTGAGTCAGATGTACACAGCAAGGCTATCAGACAGCTCACCGGTACAAGTCTGAGTCAGACATACACAGCAAGGCTGTCAGACAGCTCCCCGGTACAAGTCTGAGTCAGACATACAGGGCAAGGCTATCAGACAGCTCCCCGGTACAAGTCTGAGTCAGACATACACAGCAAGGCTATCTGACAGCTCCCCGGTACAAGTCTGAGTCAGACGAACACAGCAAGGCTATCAGACAGTTCCCCGGTACAAGTCTGAGTCAGACGTACACAGCAAGGCTATCTGACAGCTCCCCGGTACAAGTCTGAGTCAGACATACAGGGCAAGGCTATCAGACAGCTCCCCGGTACAAGTCTGAGTCAGACATACACAGCAAGGCTATCAGACAGCTCCCCGGTACAAGTCTGAGTCAGACATACACAGCAAGGCTATCAGACAGCTCCCCGGTACAAGTCTGAGTCAGACATACACAGCAAGGCTATCAGACAGCTCCCCGGTACAAGTCTGAGTCAGACATACACAGCAAGGCTATCAGACAGTTCACCGGTACAAGTCTGAGTCAGACATACACAGCAAGGCTGTCAGACAGTTCCCCGGTACAAGTCTGAGTCAGACATACAGGGCAAGAATATCTGACAGTTCCCCGGTGCAAGTCTGAGTCAGACATACAGGGCAAGGCTATCAGACAGCTCCCCGGTACAAGTCTGAGTCAGACATACACAGCAAGGCTGTCAGACAGCTCCCCGGTAAAAGTCTGAGTCAGATGTACACAGCAAGGCTATCAGACAGCTCACCGGTACAAGTCTGAGTCAGACATACACAGCAAGGCTGTCAGACAGCTCCCCGGTACAAGTCTGAGTCAGACATACAGGGCAAGGCTATCAGACAGCTCCCCGGTACAAGTCTGAGTCAGACATACACAGCAAGGCTATCTGACAGCTCCCCGGTACAAGTCTGAGTCAGACGAACACAGCAAGGCTATCAGACAGTTCCCCGGTACAAGTCTGAGTCAGACGTACACAGCAAGGCTATCTGACAGCTCCCCGGTACAAGTCTGAGTCAGACATACACAGCAAGGCTATCTGACAGCTCCCCGGTACAAGTCTGAGTCAGACATACACAGCAAGGCTCTCTGACAGCTCCCCGGTACAAGTCTGAGTCAGACATACACAGCAAGGCTATCTGACAGCTCCCCGGTACAAGTCTGAGTCAGACATACACAGCAAGGCTATCTGACAGCTCCCCGGTACAAGTCTGAGTCAGACATACACAGCAAGGCTATCTGACAGCTCCCCGGTACAAGTCTGAGTCAGACGTACACAGCGAGGCTATCAGACATTTCCCCGGTACAAGTCTGAGTCAGACGTACACAGCAAGGCTATCAGACAGTTCCCCGGAACAAGTCTGAGTCAGACATACAGGGCAAGGCTATCAGACAGTTCCCCGGTACAAGTCTTAGTCAGACGTACACAGCAAGGCTATCAGACAGTTCCCCGGTACAAGTCTGAGTCAGACATACACAGCAAGGCTGTCAGACAGCTCCCCGGTACAAGTCTGAGTCAGACATACAGGGCAAGGCTATCAGACAGCTCCCCGGTACAAGTCTGAGTCAGACATACACAGCAAGGCTATCTGACAGCTCCCCGGTACAAGTCTGAGTCAAACATACACAGCAAGGCTATCAGACAGCTCCCCGGTACAAGTCTGAGTCAGACATACACAGCAAGGCTAGCAAACAGTTCACCGGTACAAGTCTGAGTCAGACATACACAGCAAGGCTGTCAGACAGTTCCCCGGTACAAGTCTGAGTCAGACGTACACAGCAAGGCTATCAGACAGTTCCCCGGTACAAGTCTGAGTCAGACATACACAGCAAGGCTATCAGACAGCTCCCCGGTACAAGTCTGAGTCAGACATACACAGCAAGGCTGTCAGACAGCTCCCCGCTACAAGTCTGAGTCAGACATACACAGCAAGGCTATCTGACAGCTCCCAGGTACAAGTCTGAGTCAGACATACACAGCAAGGCTATCAGACAGCTCCCCGGTACAAGTCTGAGTCAGACATACAGGGCAAGGCTATCAGACAGCTCCCCGGTACAAGTCTGAGTCAGACATACACAGCAAGGCTATCAGACAGCTCCCCGGTACAAGTCTGAGTCAGACATACACAGCAAGGCTATCAGACAGCTCCCCGGTACAAGTCTGAGTCAGACATACACAGCAAGGCTGTCAGACAGTTCCCCGGTACAAGTCTGAGTCAGACATACAGGGCAAGAATATCTGACAGTTCCCCGGTGCAAGTCTGAGTCAGACATACAGGGCAAGGCTATCAGACAGCTCCCCGGTACAAGTCTGAGTCAGACATACACAGCAAGGCTGTCAGACAGCTCCCCGGTAAAAGTCTGAGTCAGATGTACACAGCAAGGCTATCAGACAGCTCACCGGTACAAGTCTGAGTCAGACATACACAGCAAGGCTGTCAGACAGCTCCCCGGTACAAGTCTGAGTCAGACATACAGCAAGGCTATCAGACAGCTCCCCGGTACAAGTCTGAGTCAGACATACACAGCAAGGCTAGCAAACAGTTCACCGGTACAAGTCTGAGTCAGACATACACAGCAAGGCTGTCAGACAGTTCCCCGGTACAAGTCTGAGTCAGACGTACACAGCAAGGCTATCAGACAGTTCCCCGGAACAAGTCTGAGTCAGACATACAGGGCAAGGCTATCAGACAGTTCCCCGGTACAAGTCTTAGTCAGACGTACACAGCCAGCTCCCCGCTACAAGTCTGAGTCAGACATACACAGCAAGGCTATCTGACAGCTCCCAGGTACAAGTCTGAGTCAGACATACACAGCAAGGCTATCAGACAGCTCCCCGGTACAAGTCTGATTCAGACATACAGGGCAAGGCTATCAGACAGCTCCCCGGTACAAGTCTGAGTCAGACATACACAGCAAGGCTATCAGACAGCTCCCCGGTACAAGTCTGAGTCAGACATACACAGCAAGGCTATCAGACAGCTCCCCGGTACAAGTCTGAGTCAGACATACACAGCAAGGCTATCAGACAGTTCACCGGTACAAGTCTGAGTCAGACATACACAGCAAGGCTGTCAGACAGTTCCCCGGTACAAGTCTGAGTCAGACATACAGGGCAAGAATATCAGACAGTTCCCCGGTACAAGTCTGAGTCAGACATACAGGGCAAGGCTATCAGACAGCTCCCCGGTACAAGTCTGAGTCAGACATACACAGCAAGGCTGTCAGACAGCTCCCCGGTAAAAGTCTGAGTCAGATATACACAGCAAGGCTATCAGACAGCTCACCGGTACAAGTCTGAGTCAGACATACACAGCAAGGCTGTCAGACAGCTCCCCGGTACAAGTCTGAGTCAGACATACAGGGCAAGGCTATCAGACAGCTCCCCGGTACAAGTCTGAGTCAGACATACACAGCAAGGCTATCTGACAGCTCCCCGGTACAAGTCTGAGTCAGACGTACACAGCGAGGCTATCAGACATTTCCCCGGTACAAGTCTGAGTCAGACATACACAGCAAGGCTATCAGACAGCTCCCCGGTACAAGTCTGAGTCAGACGTACACAGCAAGGCTATCAGACAGTTCCCCGGAACAAGTCTGAGTCAGACATACAGGGCAAGGCTATCAGACAGTTCCCCGGTACAAGTCTTAGTCAGACGTACACAGCAAGGCTATCAGACAGTTCCCCGGTACAAGTCTGAGTCAGACATACACAGCAAGGCTGTCAGACAGCTCCCCGGTACAAGTCTGAGTCAGACATACAGGGCAAGGCTATCAGACAGCTCCCCGGTACAAGTCTGAGTCAGACATACACAGCAAGGCTATCTGACAGCTCCCCGGTACAAGTCTGAGTCAAACATACACAGCAAGGCTATCAGACAGCTCCCCGGTACAAGTCTGAGTCAGACATACACAGCAAGGCTAGCAAACAGTTCACCGGTACAAGTCTGAGTCAGACATACACAGCAAGGCTGTCAGACAGTTCCCCGGTACAAGTCTGAGTCAGACATACACAGCAAGGCTATCAGACAGTTCCCCGGTACAAGTCTGAGTCAGACATACACAGCAAGGCTATCAGACAGCTCCCCGGTACAAGTCTGAGTCAGACATACACAGCAAGGCTGTCAGACAGCTCCCCGCTACAAGTCTGAGTCAGACATACACAGCAAGGCTATCTGACAGCTCCCAGGTACAAGTCTGAGTCAGACATACACAGCAAGGCTATCAGACAGCTCCCCGGTACAAGTCTGAGTCAGACATACAGGGCAAGGCTATCAGACAGCTCCCCGGTACAAGTCTGAGTCAGACATACACAGCAAGGCTATCAGACAGCTCCCCGGTACAAGTCTGAGTCAGACATACACAGCAAGGCTATCAGACAGCTCCCCGGTACAAGTCTGAGTCAGACATACACAGCAAGGCTATCAGACAGTTCACCGGTACAAGTCTGAGTCAGACATACACAGCAAGGCTGTCAGACAGTTCCCCGGTACAAGTCTGAGTCAGACATACACAGCAAGGCTGTCAGACAGTTCCCCGGTACAAGTCTGAGTCAGACATACAGGGCAAGAATATCTGACAGTTCCCCGGTGCAAGTCTGAGTCAGACATACAGGGCAAGGCTATCAGACAGCTCCCCGGTACAAGTCTGAGTCAGACATACACAGCAAGGCTGTCAGACAGCTCCCCGGTAAAAGTCTGAGTCAGATGTACACAGCAAGGCTGTCAGACAGCTCCCCGGTACAAGTCTGAGTCAGACATACAGCAAGGCTATCAGACAGCTCCCCGGTACAAGTCTGAGTCAGACATACACAGCAAGGCTAGCAAACAGTTCACCGGTACAAGTCTGAGTCAGACATACACAGCAAGGCTGTCAGACAGTTCCCCGGTACAAGTCTGAGTCAGACGTACACAGCAAGGCTATCAGACAGTTCCCCGGAACAAGTCTGAGTCAGACATACAGGGCAAGGCTATCAGACAGTTCCCCGGTACAAGTCTTAGTCAGACGTACACAGCCAGCTCCCCGCTACAAGTCTGAGTCAGACATACACAGCAAGGCTATCTGACAGCTCCCAGGTACAAGTCTGAGTCAGACATACACAGCAAGGCTATCAGACAGCTCCCCGGTACAAGTCTGAGTCAGACATACACAGCAAGGCTGTCAGACAGCTCCCCGGTACAAGTCTGAGTCAGACATACAGGGCAAGGCTATCAGACAGCTCCCCGGTACAAGTCTGAGTCAGACATACACAGCAAGGCTATCTGACAGCTCCCCGATACAAGTCTGAGTCAGACGTACACAGCAAGGCTATCAGACAGTTCCCCGGTACAAGTCTGAGTCAGACGTACACAGCAAGACTATCTGACAGCTCCCCGGTACAAGTCTGAGTCAGACATACACAGCAAGGCTCTCTGACAGCTCCCCGGTACAAGTCTGAGTCAGACATACACAGCAAGGCTATCTGACAGCTCCCCGGTACAAGTCTGAGTCAGACATACACAGCAAGGCTATCTGACAGCTCCCCGGTACAAGTCTGAGTCAGACGTACACAGCGAGGCTATCAGACATTTCCCCGGTACAAGTCTGAGTCAGACATACACAGCAAGGCTATCAGACAGCTCCCCGGTACAAGTCTGAGTCAGACGTACACAGCAAGGCTATCAGACAGTTCCCCGGAACAAGTCTGAGTCAGACATACAGGGCAAGGCTATCAGACAGTTCCCCGGTACAAGTCTTAGTCAGACGTACACAGCAAGGCTATCAGACAGTTCCCCGGTACATGTCTGAGTCAGACATACACAGCAAGGCTATCAGACAGCTCCCCGGTACAAGTCTGAGTCAGACATTCACAGCAAGGCTGTCAGACAGCTCCCCGGTACAAGTCTGAGTCAGACATACAGGGCAAGGCTATCAGACAGCTCCCCGGTACAATTCTGAGTCAGACATACACAGCAAGACTATCTGACAGCTCCCCGGTACAAGTCTGAGTCAGACATACACAGCAAGGCTATCAGACAGCTCCCCGGTACAAGTCTGAGTCAGACATACACAGCAAGGCTAGCAAACAGTTCACCGGTACAAGTCTGAGTCAGACATACACAGCAAGGCTGTCAGACAGTTCCCCGGTACAAGTCTGAGTCAGACAGACAGGGCAAGAATATCAGACAGTTCCCCGGTACAAGTCTGAGTCAGACATACACAGCAAGGCTAGCAAACAGTTCACCGGTACAAGTCTGAGTCAGACATACACAGCAAGGCTGTCAGACAGTTCCCCGGTAAAAGTCTGAGTCAGACATACACAGCAAGGCTGTCAGACAGTTCCCCGGTACAAGTCTGAGTCAGACATACAGGGCAAGAATATCAGACAGTTCCCCGGTACAAGTCTGAGTCAGACATACACAGCAAGGCTAGCAAACAGTTCACCGGTACAAGTCTGAGTCAGACATACACAGCAAGGCTGTCAGACAGTTCCCCGGTACAAGTCTGAGTCAGACATACAGGGCAAGGCTATCAGACAGCTCCCCGGTACAAGTCTGAGTCAGACATACACAGCAAGGCTATCTGACAGCTCCCCTTGTGCAAGTCTGAGTCAGACGTACACAGCAAGGCTATCAGACAGCTCCCCGGTACAAGTCTGAGTCAGACGTACACAGCAAGGCTATCAGACAGTTCCCCGGTACAAGTCTGAGTCAGACATACACAGCAAGGCTATCTGACAGCTCCCCGGTACAAGTCTGAGTCAGACATACACAGCAAGGCTATCTGACAGCTCCCCGGTACAAGTCTGAGTCAGACATACACAGCAAGGCTATCAGACAGTTCCCCGGTACAAGTCTGAGTCAGACGTACACAGCAAGGCTATCAGACAGTTCCCCGGTACAAGTCTGAGTCAGACATACACAGCAAGGCTATCAGACAGCTCCCCGGTACAAGTCTGAGTCAGACATACAGGGCAAGGCTATCAGACAGCTCCCCGGTACAAGTCTGAGTCAGACATACACAGCAAGGCTATCAGACAGCTCCCCGGTACAAGTCTGAGTCAGACATACACAGCAAGGCTATCAGACAGCTCCCCGGTACAAGTCTGAGTCAGACATACACAGCAAGGCTATCAGACAGTTCACCGGTACAAGTCTGAGTCAGACATACACAGCAAGGCTGTCAGACAGTTCCCCGGTACAAGTCTGAGTCAGACATACACAGCAAGGCTGTCAGACAGTTCCCCGGTACAAGTCTGAGTCAGACATACAGGGCAAGAATATCTGACAGTTCCCCGGTGCAAGTCTGAGTCAGACATACAGGGCAAGGCTATCAGACAGCTCCCCGGTACAAGTCTGAGTCAGACATACACAGCAAGGCTGTCAGACAGCTCCCCGGTAAAAGTCTGAGTCAGATGTACACAGCAAGGCTATCAGACAGCTCACCGGTACAAGTCTGAGTCAGACATACACAGCAAGGCTGTCAGACAGCTCCCCGGTACAAGTCTGAGTCAGACATACAGCAAGGCTATCAGACAGCTCCCCGGTACAAGTCTGAGTCAGACATACACAGCAAGGCTAGCAAACAGTTCACCGGTACAAGTCTGAGTCAGACATACACAGCAAGGCTGTCAGACAGTTCCCCGGTACAAGTCTGAGTCAGACGTACACAGCAAGGCTATCAGACAGTTCCCCGGAACAAGTCTGAGTCAGACATACAGGGCAAGGCTATCAGACAGTTCCCCGGTACAAGTCTTAGTCAGACGTACACAGCCAGCTCCCCGCTACAAGTCTGAGTCAGACATACACAGCAAGGCTATCTGACAGCTCCCAGGTACAAGTCTGAGTCAGACATACACAGCAAGGCTATCAGACAGCTCCCCGGTACAAGTCTGAGTCAGACATACAGGGCAAGGCTATCAGACAGCTCCCCGGTACAAGTCTGAGTCAGACATACACAGCAAGGCTATCAGACAGCTCCCCGGTACAAGTCTGAGTCAGACATACACAGCAAGGCTATCAGACAGCTCCCCGGTACAAGTCTGAGTCAGACATACACAGCAAGGCTATCAGACAGTTCACCGGTACAAGTCTGAGTCAGACATACACAGCAAGGCTGTCAGACAGTTCCCCGGTACAAGTCTGAGTCAGACATACAGGGCAAGAATATCAGACAGTTCCCCGGTACAAGTCTGAGTCAGACATACAGGGCAAGGCTATCAGACAGCTCCCCGGTAAAAGTCTGAGTCAGATATACACAGCAAGGCTATCAGACAGCTCACCGGTACAAGTCTGAGTCAGACATACACAGCAAGGCTGTCAGACAGCTCCCCGGTACAAGTCTGAGTCAGACATACAGGGCAAGGCTATCAGACAGCTCCCCGGTACAAGTCTGAGTCAGACATACACAGCAAGGCTATCTGACAGCTCCCCGATACAAGTCTGAGTCAGACGTACACAGCAAGGCTATCAGACAGTTCCCCGGTACAAGTCTGAGTCAGACGTACACAGCAAGACTATCTGACAGCTCCCCGGTACAAGTCTGAGTCAGACATACACAGCAAGGCTCTCTGACAGCTCCCCGGTACAAGTCTGAGTCAGACATACACAGCAAGGCTATCTGACAGCTCCCCGGTACAAGTCTGAGTCAGACATACACAGCAAGGCTATCTGACAGCTCCCCGGTACAAGTCTGAGTCAGACGTACACAGCGAGGCTATCAGACATTTCCCCGGTACAAGTCTGAGTCAGACATACACAGCAAGGCTATCAGACAGCTCCCCGGTACAAGTCTGAGTCAGACGTACACAGCAAGGCTATCAGACAGTTCCCCGGAACAAGTCTGAGTCAGACATACAGGGCAAGGCTATCAGACAGTTCCCCGGTACAAGTCTTAGTCAGACGTACACAGCAAGGCTATCAGACAGTTCCCCGGTACATGTCTGAGTCAGACATACACAGCAAGGCTATCAGACAGCTCCCCGGTACAAGTCTGAGTCAGACATTCACAGCAAGGCTGTCAGACAGCTCCCCGGTACAAGTCTGAGTCAGACATACAGGGCAAGGCTATCAGACAGCTCCCCGGTACAATTCTGAGTCAGACATACACAGCAAGACTATCTGACAGCTCCCCGGTACAAGTCTGAGTCAGACATACACAGCAAGGCTATCAGACAGCTCCCCGGTACAAGTCTGAGTCAGACATACACAGCAAGGCTAGCAAACAGTTCACCGGTACAAGTCTGAGTCAGACATACACAGCAAGGCTGTCAGACAGTTCCCCGGTACAAGTCTGAGTCAGACAGACAGGGCAAGAATATCAGACAGTTCCCCGGTACAAGTCTGAGTCAGACATACACAGCAAGGCTAGCAAACAGTTCACCGGTACAAGTCTGAGTCAGACATACACAGCAAGGCTGTCAGACAGTTCCCCGGTAAAAGTCTGAGTCAGACATACACAGCAAGGCTGTCAGACAGTTCCCCGGTACAAGTCTGAGTCAGACATACAGGGCAAGAATATCAGACAGTTCCCCGGTACAAGTCTGAGTCAGACATACACAGCAAGGCTAGCAAACAGTTCACCGGTACAAGTCTGAGTCAGACATACACAGCAAGGCTGTCAGACAGTTCCCCGGTACAAGTCTGAGTCAGACATACAGGGCAAGGCTATCAGACAGCTCCCCGGTACAAGTCTGAGTCAGACATACACAGCAAGGCTATCTGACAGCTCCCCTTGTGCAAGTCTGAGTCAGACGTACACAGCAAGGCTATCAGACAGCTCCCCGGTACAAGTCTGAGTCAGACGTACACAGCAAGGCTATCAGACAGTTCCCCGGTACAAGTCTGAGTCAGACATACACAGCAAGGCTATCTGACAGCTCCCCGGTACAAGTCTGAGTCAGACATACACAGCAAGGCTATCTGACAGCTCCCCGGTACAAGTCTGAGTCAGACATACACAGCAAGGCTATCAGACAGTTCCCCGGTACAAGTCTGAGTCAGACGTACACAGCAAGGCTATCAGACAGTTCCCCGGTACAAGTCTGAGTCAGACGTACACAGCAAGGCTATCAGACAGTTCCCCGGTACAAGTCTGAGTCAGACATACAGGGCAAGGGTATCAGACAGTTCCCCGGTACAAGTCTGAGTCAGACGTACACAGCAAGGCTATCAGACAGTTCCCCGGTACAAGTCTGAGTCAGACATACACAGCAAGGCTATCAGACAGCTCCCCGGTACAAGTCTGAGTCAGACATACACAGCAAGGCTGTCAGACAGCTCCCCGCTACAAGTCTGAGTCAGACATACACAGCAAGGCTATCTGACAGCTCCCCGGTACAAGTCTGAGTCAGACATACACAGCAAGGCTATCAGACAGTTCCCCGGTACAAGTCTGAGTCAGACGTACACAGCAAGGCTATCAGACAGTTCCCCGGTACAAGTCTGAGTCAGACGTACACAGCAAGGCTATCAGACAGTTCCCCGGTACAAGTCTGAGTCAGACATACAGGGCAAGGCTATCAGACAGTTCCCCGGTACAAGTCTGAGTCAGACGTACACAGCAAGGCTATCAGACAGTTCCCCGGTACAAGTCTGAGTCAGACATACACAGCAAGGTTTATCAGACAGCTCCCCGGTACAATTCTGAGTCAGACATACACAGCAAGGCTATCTGACAGCTCCCCGGTACAAGTCTGAGTCAGACATACACAGCAAGGCTATCAGACAGCTCCCCGGTACAAGTCTGAGTCAGACATACACAGCAAGGCTAGCAAACAGTTCACCGGTACAAGTCTGAGTCAGACATACACAGCAAGGCTGTCAGACAGTTCCCCGGTACAAGTCTGAGTCAGACATACAGGGCAAGAATATCAGACAGTTCCCCGGTACAAGTCTGAGTCAGACATACAGGGCAAGGCTATCAGACAGCTCCCCGGTACAAGTCTGTGTCAGACATACACAGCAAGGCTATCTGACAGCTCCCCTTGTGCAAGTCTGAGTCAGACGTACACAGCAAGGCTATCTGACAGCTCCCCGGTACAAGTCTGAGTCAGACATACACAGCAAGGCTATCTGACAGCTCCCCGGTACAAGTCTGAGTCAGACATACACAGCAAGGCTCTCTGACAGCTCCCCGGTACAAGTCTGAGTCAGACATACACAGCAAGGCTATCTGACAGCTCCCCGGTACAAGTCTGAGTCAGACATACACAGCAAGGCTATCTGACAGCTCCCCGGTACAAGTCTGAGTCAGACGTACACAGCGAGGCTATCAGACATTTCCCCGGTACAAGTCTGAGTCAGACATACACAGCAAGGCTATCAGACAGCTCCCCGGTACAAGTCTGAGTCAGACGTACACAGCAAGGCTATCAGACAGTTCCCCGGTACAAGTCTGAGTCAGACATACAGGGCAAGGCTATCAGACAGTTCCCCGGTACAAGTCTGAGTCAGACGTACACAGCAAGGCTATCAGACAGTTCCCCGGTACAAGTCTGAGTCAGACATACACAGCAAGGTTTATCAGACAGCTCCCCGGTACAATTCTGAGTCAGACATACACAGCAAGGCTATCTGACAGCTCCCCGGTACAAGTCTGAGTCAGACATACACAGCAAGGCTATCAGACAGCTCCCCGGTACAAGTCTGAGTCAGACATACACAGCAAGGCTAGCAAACAGTTCACCGGTACAAGTCTGAGTCAGACATACACAGCAAGGCTGTCAGACAGTTCCCCGGTACAAGTCTGAGTCAGACATACAGGGCAAGAATATCAGACAGTTCCCCGGTACAAGTCTGAGTCAGACATACACAGCAAGGCTATCTGACAGCTCCCCGGTACAAGTCTGAGTCAGACGTACACAGCGAGGCTATCAGACATTTCCCCGGTACAAGTCTGAGTCAGACATACACAGCAAGGCTATCAGACAGCTCCCCGGTACAAGTCTGAGTCAGACGTACACAGCAAGGCTATCAGACAGTTCCCCGGAACAAGTCTGAGTCAGACATACAGGGCAAGGCTATCAGACAGTTCCCCGGTACAAGTCTTAGTCAGACGTACACAGCAAGGCTATCAGACAGTTCCCCGGTACATGTCTGAGTCAGACATACACAGCAAGGCTATCAGACAGCTCCCCGGTACAAGTCTGAGTCAGACATTCACAGCAAGGCTGTCAGACAGCTCCCCGGTACAAGTCTGAGTCAGACATACAGGGCAAGGCTATCAGACAGCTCCCCGGTACAATTCTGAGTCAGACATACACAGCAAGACTATCTGACAGCTCCCCGGTACAAGTCTGAGTCAGACATACACAGCAAGGCTATCAGACAGCTCCCCGGTACAAGTCTGAGTCAGACATACACAGCAAGGCTAGCAAACAGTTCACCGGTACAAGTCTGAGTCAGACATACACAGCAAGGCTGTCAGACAGTTCCCCGGTACAAGTCTGAGTCAGACAGACAGGGCAAGAATATCAGACAGTTCCCCGGTACAAGTCTGAGTCAGACATACACAGCAAGGCTAGCAAACAGTTCACCGGTACAAGTCTGAGTCAGACATACACAGCAAGGCTGTCAGACAGTTCCCCGGTAAAAGTCTGAGTCAGACATACACAGCAAGGCTGTCAGACAGTTCCCCGGTACAAGTCTGAGTCAGACATACAGGGCAAGAATATCAGACAGTTCCCCGGTACAAGTCTGAGTCAGACATACACAGCAAGGCTAGCAAACAGTTCACCGGTACAAGTCTGAGTCAGACATACACAGCAAGGCTGTCAGACAGTTCCCCGGTACAAGTCTGAGTCAGACATACAGGGCAAGGCTATCAGACAGCTCCCCGGTACAAGTCTGAGTCAGACATACACAGCAAGGCTATCTGACAGCTCCCCTTGTGCAAGTCTGAGTCAGACGTACACAGCAAGGCTATCAGACAGCTCCCCGGTACAAGTCTGAGTCAGACGTACACAGCAAGGCTATCAGACAGTTCCCCGGTACAAGTCTGAGTCAGACATACACAGCAAGGCTATCTGACAGCTCCCCGGTACAAGTCTGAGTCAGACATACACAGCAAGGCTATCTGACAGCTCCCCGGTACAAGTCTGAGTCAGACATACACAGCAAGGCTATCAGACAGTTCCCCGGTACAAGTCTGAGTCAGACGTACACAGCAAGGCTATCAGACAGTTCCCCGGTACAAGTCTGAGTCAGACGTACACAGCAAGGCTATCAGACAGTTCCCCGGTACAAGTCTGAGTCAGACATACAGGGCAAGGGTATCAGACAGTTCCCCGGTACAAGTCTGAGTCAGACGTACACAGCAAGGCTATCAGACAGTTCCCCGGTACAAGTCTGAGTCAGACATACACAGCAAGGCTATCAGACAGCTCCCCGGTACAAGTCTGAGTCAGACATACACAGCAAGGCTGTCAGACAGCTCCCCGCTACAAGTCTGAGTCAGACATACACAGCAAGGCTATCTGACAGCTCCCCGGTACAAGTCTGAGTCAGACATACACAGCAAGGCTATCAGACAGTTCCCCGGTACAAGTCTGAGTCAGACGTACACAGCAAGGCTATCAGACAGTTCCCCGGTACAAGTCTGAGTCAGACGTACACAGCAAGGCTATCAGACAGTTCCCCGGTACAAGTCTGAGTCAGACATACAGGGCAAGGCTATCAGACAGTTCCCCGGTACAAGTCTGAGTCAGACGTACACAGCAAGGCTATCAGACAGTTCCCCGGTACAAGTCTGAGTCAGACATACACAGCAAGGTTTATCAGACAGCTCCCCGGTACAATTCTGAGTCAGACATACACAGCAAGGCTATCTGACAGCTCCCCGGTACAAGTCTGAGTCAGACATACACAGCAAGGCTATCAGACAGCTCCCCGGTACAAGTCTGAGTCAGACATACACAGCAAGGCTAGCAAACAGTTCACCGGTACAAGTCTGAGTCAGACATACACAGCAAGGCTGTCAGACAGTTCCCCGGTACAAGTCTGAGTCAGACATACAGGGCAAGAATATCAGACAGTTCCCCGGTACAAGTCTGAGTCAGACATACAGGGCAAGGCTATCAGACAGCTCCCCGGTACAAGTCTGTGTCAGACATACACAGCAAGGCTATCTGACAGCTCCCCTTGTGCAAGTCTGAGTCAGACGTACACAGCAAGGCTATCTGACAGCTCCCCGGTACAAGTCTGAGTCAGACATACACAGCAAGGCTATCTGACAGCTCCCCGGTACAAGTCTGAGTCAGACATACACAGCAAGGCTCTCTGACAGCTCCCCGGTACAAGTCTGAGTCAGACATACACAGCAAGGCTATCTGACAGCTCCCCGGTACAAGTCTGAGTCAGACATACACAGCAAGGCTATCTGACAGCTCCCCGGTACAAGTCTGAGTCAGACGTACACAGCGAGGCTATCAGACATTTCCCCGGTACAAGTCTGAGTCAGACATACACAGCAAGGCTATCAGACAGCTCCCCGGTACAAGTCTGAGTCAGACGTACACAGCAAGGCTATCAGACAGTTCCCCGGTACAAGTCTGAGTCAGACATACAGGGCAAGGCTATCAGACAGTTCCCCGGTACAAGTCTGAGTCAGACGTACACAGCAAGGCTATCAGACAGTTCCCCGGTACAAGTCTGAGTCAGACATACACAGCAAGGTTTATCAGACAGCTCCCCGGTACAATTCTGAGTCAGACATACACAGCAAGGCTATCTGACAGCTCCCCGGTACAAGTCTGAGTCAGACATACACAGCAAGGCTATCAGACAGCTCCCCGGTACAAGTCTGAGTCAGACATACACAGCAAGGCTAGCAAACAGTTCACCGGTACAAGTCTGAGTCAGACATACACAGCAAGGCTGTCAGACAGTTCCCCGGTACAAGTCTGAGTCAGACATACAGGGCAAGAATATCAGACAGTTCCCCGGTACAAGTCTGAGTCAGACATACAGGGCAAGGCTATCAGACAGCTCCCCGGTACAAGTCTGTGTCAGACATACACAGCAAGGCTATCTGACAGCTCCCCTTGTGCAAGTCTGAGTCAGACGTACACAGCAAGGCTATCTGACAGCTCCCCGGTACAAGTCTGAGTCAGACATACACAGCAAGGCTATCTGACAGCTCCCCGGTACAAGTCTGAGTCAGACATACACAGCAAGGCTCTCTGACAGCTCCCCGGTACAAGTCTGAGTCAGACATACACAGCAAGGCTATCTGACAGCTCCCCGGTACAAGTCTGAGTCAGACATACACAGCAAGGCTATCTGACAGCTCCCCGGTACAAGTCTGAGTCAGACGTACACAGCGAGGCTATCAGACATTTCCCCGGTACAAGTCTGAGTCAGACATACACAGCAAGGCTATCAGACAGCTCCCCGGTACAAGTCTGAGTCAGACGTACACAGCAAGGCTATCAGACAGTTCCCCGGAACAAGTCTGAGTCAGACATACAGGGCAAGGCTATCAGACAGTTCCCCGGTACAAGTCTTAGTCAGACGTACACAGCAAGGCTATCAGACAGTTCCCCGGTACAAGTCTGAGTCAGACATACACAGCAAGGCTGTCAGACAGCTCCCCGGTACAAGTCTGAGTCAGACATACAGGGCAAGGCTATCAGACAGCTCCCCGGTACAAGTCTGAGTCAGACATACAGGGCAAGGCTATCAGACAGCTCCCCGGTACAAGTCTGAGTCAGACATACACAGCAAGGCTATCTGACAGCTCCCCGGTACAAGTCTGAGTCAAACATACACAGCAAGGCTATCAGACAGCTCCCCGGTACAAGTCTGAGTCAGACATACACAGCAAGGCTAGCAAACAGTTCACCGGTACAAGTCTGAGTCAGACATACACAGCAAGGCTGTCAGACAGTTCCCCGGTACAAGTCTGAGTCAGACGTACACAGCAAGGCTATCAGACAGTTCCCCGGTACAAGTCTGAGTCAGACATACACAGCAAGGCTATCAGACAGCTCCCCGGTACAAGTCTGAGTCAGACATACACAGCAAGGCTGTCAGACAGCTCCCCGCTACAAGTCTGAGTCAGACATACACAGCAAGGCTATCAGACAGCTCCCAGGTACAAGTCTGAGTCAGACATACACAGCAAGGCTATCAGACAGCTCCCCGGTACAAGTCTGAGTCAGACATACAGGGCAAGGCTATCAGACAGCTCCCCGGTACAAGTCTGAGTCAGACATACACAGCAAGGCTATCAGACAGCTCCCCGGTACAAGTCTGAGTCAGACATACACAGCAAGGCTATCAGACAGCTCCCCGGTACAAGTCTGAGTCAGACATACACAGCAAGGCTATCAGACAGTTCACCGGTACAAGTCTGAGTCAGACATACACAGCAAGGCTATCAGACAGCTCCCCGGTACAAGTCTGAGTCAGACGTACACAGCAAGGCTATCAGACAGTTCCCCGGTACAAGTCTGAGTCAGACATACAGGGCAAGGCTATCAGACAGTTCCCCGGTACAAGTCTGAGTCAGACGTACACAGCAAGGCTATCAGACAGTTCCCCGGTACAAGTCTGAGTCAGACATACACAGCAAGGTTTATCAGACAGCTCCCCGGTACAATTCTGAGTCAGACATACACAGCAAGGCTATCTGACAGCTCCCCGGTACAAGTCTGAGTCAGACATACACAGCAAGGCTATCAGACAGCTCCCCGGTACAAGTCTGAGTCAGACATACACAGCAAGGCTAGCAAACAGTTCACCGGTACAAGTCTGAGTCAGACATACACAGCAAGGCTGTCAGACAGTTCCCCGGTACAAGTCTGAGTCAGACATACAGGGCAAGAATATCAGACAGTTCCCCGGTACAAGTCTGAGTCAGACATACAGGGCAAGGCTATCAGACAGCTCCCCGGTACAAGTCTGTGTCAGACATACACAGCAAGGCTATCTGACAGCTCCCCTTGTGCAAGTCTGAGTCAGACGTACACAGCAAGGCTATCTGACAGCTCCCCGGTACAAGTCTGAGTCAGACATACACAGCAAGGCTATCTGACAGCTCCCCGGTACAAGTCTGAGTCAGACATACACAGCAAGGCTCTCTGACAGCTCCCCGGTACAAGTCTGAGTCAGACATACACAGCAAGGCTATCTGACAGCTCCCCGGTACAAGTCTGAGTCAGACATACACAGCAAGGCTATCTGACAGCTCCCCGGTACAAGTCTGAGTCAGACGTACACAGCGAGGCTATCAGACATTTCCCCGGTACAAGTCTGAGTCAGACATACACAGCAAGGCTATCAGACAGCTCCCCGGTACAAGTCTGAGTCAGACGTACACAGCAAGGCTATCAGACAGTTCCCCGGAACAAGTCTGAGTCAGACATACAGGGCAAGGCTATCAGACAGTTCCCCGGTACAAGTCTTAGTCAGACGTACACAGCAAGGCTATCAGACAGTTCCCCGGTACAAGTCTGAGTCAGACATACACAGCAAGGCTGTCAGACAGCTCCCCGGTACAAGTCTGAGTCAGACATACAGGGCAAGGCTATCAGACAGCTCCCCGGTACAAGTCTGAGTCAGACATACAGGGCAAGGCTATCAGACAGCTCCCCGGTACAAGTCTGAGTCAGACATACACAGCAAGGCTATCTGACAGCTCCCCGGTACAAGTCTGAGTCAAACATACACAGCAAGGCTATCAGACAGCTCCCCGGTACAAGTCTGAGTCAGACATACACAGCAAGGCTAGCAAACAGTTCACCGGTACAAGTCTGAGTCAGACATACACAGCAAGGCTGTCAGACAGTTCCCCGGTACAAGTCTGAGTCAGACGTACACAGCAAGGCTATCAGACAGTTCCCCGGTACAAGTCTGAGTCAGACATACACAGCAAGGCTATCAGACAGCTCCCCGGTACAAGTCTGAGTCAGACATACACAGCAAGGCTGTCAGACAGCTCCCCGCTACAAGTCTGAGTCAGACATACAAAGCAAGGCTATCTGACAGCTCCCAGGTACAAGTCTGAGTCAGACATACACAGCAAGGCTATCAGACAGCTCCCCGGTACAAGTCTGAGTCAGACATACAGGGCAAGGCTATCAGACAGCTCCCCGGTACAAGTCTGAGTCAGACATACACAGCAAGGCTATCAGACAGCTCCCCGGTACAAGTCTGAGTCAGACATACACAGCAAGGCTATCAGACAGCTCCCCGGTACAAGTCTGAGTCAGACATACACAGCAAGGCTATCAGACAGTTCACCGGTACAAGTCTGAGTCAGACATACACAGCAAGGCTGTCAGACAGTTCCCCGGTACAAGTCTGAGTCAGACATACAGGGCAAGAATATCAGACAGTTCCCCGGTACAAGTCTGAGTCAGACATACAGGGCAAGGCTATCAGACAGCTCCCCGGTACAAGTCTGAGTCAGACATACACAGCAAGGCTGTCAGACAGCTCCCCGGTAAAAGTCTGAGTCAGATATACACAGCAAGGCTATCAGACAGCTCACCGGTACAAGTCTGAGTCAGACATACACAGCAAGGCTGTCAGACAGCTCCCCGGTACAAGTCTGAGTCAGACATACAAGGCAAGGCTATCAGACAGCTCCCCGGTACAAGTCTGAGTCAGACATACACAGCAAGGCTCTCTGACAGCTCCCCGGTACAAGTCTGAGTCAGACATACACAGCAAGGCTATCTGACAGCTCCCCGGTACAAGTCTGAGTCAGACATACACAGCAAGGCTATCTGACAGCTCCCCGGTACAAGTCTGAGTCAGACGTACACAGCGAGGCTATCAGACATTTCCCCGGTACAAGTCTGAGTCAGACATACACAGCAAGGCTATCAGACAGCTCCCCGGTACAAGTCTGAGTCAGACGTACACAGCAAGGCTATCAGACAGTTCCCCGGAACAAGTCTGAGTCAGACATACAGGGCAAGGCTATCAGACAGTTCCCCGGTACAAGTCTTAGTCAGACGTACACAGCAAGGCTATCAGACAGTTCCCCGGTACATGTCTGAGTCAGACATACACAGCAAGGCTATCAGACAGTTCCCCGGTACATGTCTGAGTCAGACATACACAGCAAGGCTATCAGACAGTTCCCCGGTACAAGTCTGAGTCAGACGTACACAGCAAGACTATCTGACAGCTCCCCGGTACAAGTCTGAGTCAGACATACACAGCAAGGCTCTCTGACAGCTCCCCGGTACAAGTCTGAGTCAGACATACACAGCAAGGCTATCTGACAGCTCCCCGGTACAAGTCTGAGTCAGACATACACAGCAAGGCTATCTGACAGCTCCCCGGTACAAGTCTGAGTCAGACGTACACAGCGAGGCTATCAGACATTTCCCCGGTACAAGTCTGAGTCAGACATACACAGCAAGGCTATCAGACAGCTCCCCGGTACAAGTCTGAGTCAGACGTACACAGCAAGGCTATCAGACAGTTCCCCGGAACAAGTCTGAGTCAGACATACAGGGCAAGGCTATCAGACAGTTCCCCGGTACAAGTCTTAGTCAGACGTACACAGCAAGGCTATCAGACAGGTCCCCGGTACATGTCTGAGTCAGACATACACAGCAAGGCTATCAGACAGCTCCCCGGTACAAGTCTGAGTCAGACATTCACAGCAAGGCTGTCAGACGGCTCCCCGGTACAAGTCTGAGTCAGACATACAGGGCAAGGCTATCAGACAGCTCCCCGGTACAATTCTGAGTCAGACATACACAGCAAGACTATCTGACAGCTCCCCGGTACAAGTCTGAGTCAGACATACACAGCAAGAATATCAGACAGCTCCCCGGTACAAGTCTGAGTCAGACATACACAGCAAGGCTAGCAAACAGTTCACCGGTACAAGTCTGAGTCAGACATACACAGCAAGGCTGTCAGACAGTTCCCCGGTACAAGTCTGAGTCAGACATACAGGGCAAGAATATCAGACAGTTCCCCGGTACAAGTCTGAGTCAGACATACACAGCAAGGCTAGCAAACAGTTCACCGGTACAAGTCTGAGTCAGACATACACAGCAAGGCTGTCAGACAGTTCCCCGGTAAAAGTCTGAGTCAGACATACACAGCAAGGCTGTCAGACAGTTCCCCGGTACAAGTCTGAGTCAGACATACAGGGCAAGAATATCAGACAGTTCCCCGGTACAAGTCTGAGTCAGACATACACAGCAAGGCTAGCAAACAGTTCACCGGTACAAGTCTGAGTCAGACATACACAGCAAGGCTGTCAGACAGTTCCCCGGTACAAGTCTGAGTCAGACATACAGGGCAAGGCTATCAGACAGCTCCCCGGTACAAGTCTGAGTCAGACATACACAGCAAGGCTATCTGACAGCTCCCCTTGTGCAAGTCTGAGTCAGACGTACACAGCAAGGCTATCAGACAGCTCCCCGGTACAAGTCTGAGTCAGACGTACACAGCAAGGCTATCAGACAGTTCCCCGGTACAAGTCTGAGTCAGACATACACAGCAAGGCTATCTGACAGCTCCCCGGTACAAGTCTGAGTCAGACATACACAGCAAGGCTATCTGACAGCTCCCCGGTACAAGTCTGAGTCAGACATACACAGCAAGGCTATCAGACAGTTCCCCGGTACAAGTCTGAGTCAGACGTACACAGCAAGGCTATCAGACAGTTCCCCGGTACAAGTCTGAGTCAGACGTACACAGCAAGGCTATCAGACAGTTCCCCGGTACAAGTCTGAGTCAGACATACAGGGCAAGGGTATCAGACAGTTCCCCGGTACAAGTCTGAGTCAGACGTACACAGCAAGGCTATCAGACAGTTCCCCGGTACAAGTCTGAGTCAGACATACAGGGCAAGGCTATCAGACAGTTCCCCGGTACAAGTCTGAGTCAGACGTACACAGCAAGGCTATCAGACAGTTCCCCGGTACAAGTCTGAGTCAGACATACACAGCAAGGTTTATCAGACAGCTCCCCGGTACAATTCTGAGTCAGACATACACAGCAAGGCTATCTGACAGCTCCCCGGTACAAGTCTGAGTCAGACATACACAGCAAGGCTATCAGACAGCTCCCCGGTACAAGTCTGAGTCAGACATACACAGCAAGGCTAGCAAACAGTTCACCGGTACAAGTCTGAGTCAGACATACACAGCAAGGCTGTCAGACAGTTCCCCGGTACAAGTCTGAGTCAGACATACAGGGCAAGAATATCAGACAGTTCCCCGGTACAAGTCTGAGTCAGACATACAGGGCAAGGCTATCAGACAGCTCCCCGGTACAAGTCTGTGTCAGACATACACAGCAAGGCTATCTGACAGCTCCCCTTGTGCAAGTCTGAGTCAGACGTACACAGCAAGGCTATCTGACAGCTCCCCGGTACAAGTCTGAGTCAGACATACACAGCAAGGCTATCTGACAGCTCCCCGGTACAAGTCTGAGTCAGACATACACAGCAAGGCTCTCTGACAGCTCCCCGGTACAAGTCTGAGTCAGACATACACAGCAAGGCTATCTGACAGCTCCCCGGTACAAGTCTGAGTCAGACATACACAGCAAGGCTATCTGACAGCTCCCCGGTACAAGTCTGAGTCAGACGTACACAGCGAGGCTATCAGACATTTCCCCGGTACAAGTCTGAGTCAGACATACACAGCAAGGCTATCAGACAGCTCCCCGGTACAAGTCTGAGTCAGACGTACACAGCAAGGCTATCAGACAGTTCCCCGGAACAAGTCTGAGTCAGACATACAGGGCAAGGCTATCAGACAGTTCCCCGGTACAAGTCTTAGTCAGACGTACACAGCAAGGCTATCAGACAGTTCCCCGGTACAAGTCTGAGTCAGACATACACAGCAAGGCTGTCAGACAGCTCCCCGGTACAAGTCTGAGTCAGACATACAGGGCAAGGCTATCAGACAGCTCCCCGGTACAAGTCTGAGTCAGACATACACAGCAAGGCTATCTGACAGCTCCCCGGTACAAGTCTGAGTCAAACATACACAGCAAGGCTATCAGACAGCTCCCCGGTACAAGTCTGAGTCAGATATACACAGCAAGGCTAGCAAACAGTTCACCGGTACAAGTCTGAGTCAGACATACACAGCAAGGCTGTCAGACAGTTCCCCGGTACAAGTCTGAGTCAGACGTACACAGCAAGGCTATCAGACAGTTCCCCGGTACAAGTCTGAGTCAGACATACACAGCAAGGCTATCAGACAGCTCCCCGGTACAAGTCTGAGTCAGACATACACAGCAAGGCTATCTGACAGCTCCCCGGTACAAGTCTGAGTCAGACATACACAGCAAGGCTATCTGACAGCTCCCCGGTACAAGTCTGAGTCAGACGTACACAGCGAGGCTATCAGACATTTCCCCGGTACAAGTCTGAGTCAGACATACACAGCAAGGCTATCAGACAGCTCCCCGGTACAAGTCTGAGTCAGACGTACACAGCAAGGCTATCAGACAGTTCCCCGGAACAAGTCTGAGTCAGACATACAGGGCAAGGCTATCAGACAGTTCCCCGGTACAAGTCTTAGTCAGACGTACACAGCAAGGCTATCAGACAGTTCCCCGGTACAAGTCTGAGTCAGACATACACAGCAAGGCTGTCAGACAGCTCCCCGGTACAAGTCTGAGTCAGACATACAGGGCAAGGCTATCAGACAGCTCCCCGGTACAAGTCTGAGTCAGACATACACAGCAAGGCTATCTGACAGCTCCCCGGTACAAGTCTGAGTCAAACATACACAGCAAGGCTATCAGACAGCTCCCCGGTACAAGTCTGAGTCAGATATACACAGCAAGGCTAGCAAACAGTTCACCGGTACAAGTCTGAGTCAGACATACACAGCAAGGCTGTCAGACAGTTCCCCGGTACAAGTCTGAGTCAGACGTACACAGCAAGGCTATCAGACAGTTCCCCGGTACAAGTCTGAGTCAGACATACACAGCAAGGCTATCAGACAGCTCCCCGGTACAAGTCTGAGTCAGACATACACAGCAAGGCTGTCAGACAGCTCCCCGCTACAAGTCTGAGTCAGACATACACAGCAAGGCTATCTGACAGCTCCCAGGTACAAGTCTGAGTCAGACATACACAGCAAGGCTATCAGACAGCTCCCCGGTACAAGTCTGAGTCAGACATACAGGGCAAGGCTATCAGACAGCTCCCCGGTACAAGTCTGAGTCAGACATACACAGCAAGGCTATCAGACAGCTCCCCGGTACAAGTCTGAGTCAGACATACACAGCAAGGCTATCAGACAGCTCCCCGGTACAAGTCTGAGTCAGACATACACAGCAAGGCTATCAGACAGTTCACCGGTACAAGTCTGAGTCAGACATACACAGCAAGGCTGTCAGACAGTTCCCCGGTACAAGTCTGAGTCAGACATACAGGGCAAGAATATCAGACAGTTCCCCGGTACAAGTCTGAGTCAGACATACAGGGCAAGGCTATCAGACAGCTCCCCGGTACAAGTCTGAGTCAGACATACACAGCAAGGCTGTCAGACAGCTCCCCGGTAAAAGTCTGAGTCAGATATACACAGCAAGGCTATCAGACAGCTCACCGGTACAAGTCTGAGTCAGACATACACAGCAAGGCTGTCAGACAGCTCCCCGGTACAAGTCTGAGTCAGACATACAGGGCAAGGCTATCAGACAGCTCCCCGGTACAAGTCTGAGTCAGACATACACAGCAAGGCTATCTGACAGCTCCCCGATACAAGTCTGAGTCAGACGTACACAGCAAGGCTATCAGACAGTTCCCCGGTACAAGTCTGAGTCAGACGTACACAGCAAGACTATCTGACAGCTCCCCGGTACAAGTCTGAGTCAGACATACACAGCAAGGCTCTCTGACAGCTCCCCGGTACAAGTCTGAGTCAGACATACCCAGCAAGGCTATCTGACAGCTCCCCGGTACAAGTCTGAGTCAGAAATACACAGCAAGGCTATCTGACAGCTCCCCGGTACAAGTCTGAGTCAGACGTACACAGCGAGGCTATCAGACATTTCCCCGGTACAAGTCTGAGTCAGACATACACAGCAAGGCTATCAGACAGCTCCCCGGTACAAGTCTGAGTCAGACGTACACAGCAAGGCTATCAGACAGTTCCCCGGAACAAGTCTGAGTCAGACATACAGGGCAAGGCTATCAGACAGTTCCCCGGTACAAGTCTTAGTCAGACGTACACAGCAAGGCTATCAGACAGTTCCCCGGTACATGTCTGAGTCAGACATACACAGCAAGGCTATCAGACAGCTCCCCGGTACAAGTCTGAGTCAGACATTCACAGCAAGGCTGTCAGACAGCTCCCCGGTACAAGTCTGAGTCAGACATACAGGGCAAGGCTATCAGACAGCTCCCCGGTACAATTCTGAGTCAGACATACACAGCAAGACTATCTGACAGCTCCCCGGTACAAGTCTGAGTCAGACATACACAGCAAGGCTATCAGACAGCTCCCCGGTACAAGTCTGAGTCAGACATACACAGCAAGGCTAGCAAACAGTTCACCGGTACAAGTCTGAGTCAGACATACACAGCAAGGCTGTCAGACAGTTCCCCGGTACAAGTCTGAGTCAGACATACAGGGCAAGAATATCAGACAGTTCCCCGGTACAAGTCTGAGTCAGACATACACAGCAAGGCTAGCAAACAGTTCACCGGTACAAGTCTGAGTCAGACATACACAGCAAGGCTGTCAGACAGTTCCCCGGTAAAAGTCTGAGTCAGACATACACAGCAAGGCTGTCAGACAGTTCCCCGGTACAAGTCTGAGTCAGACATACAGGGCAAGGCTATCAGACAGCTCCCCGGTACAAGTCTGAGTCAGACATACACAGCAAGGCTATCTGACAGCTCCCCGGTACAAGTCTGAGTCAGACATACACAGCAAGGCTATCAGACAGTTCCCCGGTACAAGTCTGAGTCAGACGTACACAGCAAGGCTATCAGACAGTTCCCCGGTACAAGTCTGAGTCAGACGTACACAGCAAGGCTATCAGACAGTTCCCCGGTACAAGTCTGAGTCAGACATACACAGCAAGGCTATCTGACAGCTCCCCGGTACAAGTCTGAGTCAGACATACACAGCAAGGCTATCTGACAGCTCCCCGGTACAAGTCTGAGTCAGACATACACAGCAAGGCTATCAGACAGTTCCCCTTGTGCAAGTCTGAGTCAGACGTACACAGCAAGGCTATCAGACAGCTCCCCGGTACAAGTCTGAGTCAGACGTACACAGCAAGGCTATCAGACAGTTCCCCGGTACAAGTCTGAGTCAGACATACACAGCAAGGCTATCTGACAGCTCCCCGGTACAAGTCTGAGTCAGACATACACAGCAAGGCTATCTGACAGCTCCCCGGTACAAGTCTGAGTCAGACATACACAGCAAGGCTATCAGACAGTTCCCCGGTACAAGTCTGAGTCAGACGTACACAGCAAGGCTATCAGACAGTTCCCCGGTACAAGTCTGAGTCAGACGTACACAGCAAGGCTATCAGACAGTTCCCCGGTACAAGTCTGAGTCAGACATACAGGGCAAGGGTATCAGACAGTTCCCCGGTACAAGTCTGAGTCAGACGTACACAGCAAGGCTATCAGACAGTTCCCCGGTACAAGTCTGAGTCAGACATACACAGCAAGGCTATCAGACAGCTCCCCGGTACAAGTCTGAGTCAGACATACACAGCAAGGCTGTCAGACAGCTCCCCGCTACAAGTCTGAGTCAGACATACACAGCAAGGCTATCTGACAGCTCCCCGGTACAAGTCTGAGTCAGACATACACAGCAAGGCTATCAGACAGTTCCCCGGTACAAGTCTGAGTCAGACGTACACAGCAAGGCTATCAGACAGTTCCCCGGTACAAGTCTGAGTCAGACGTACACAGCAAGGCTATCAGACAGTTCCCCGGTACAAGTCTGAGTCAGACATACAGGGCAAGGCTATCAGACAGTTCCCTGGTACAAGTCTGAGTCAGACGTACACAGCAAGGCTATCAGACAGTTCCCCGGTACAAGTCTGAGTCAGACATACACAGCAAGGTTTATCAGACAGCTCCCCGGTACAATTCTGAGTCAGACATACACAGCAAGGCTATCTGACAGCTCCCCGGTACAAGTCTGAGTCAGACATACACAGCAAGGCTATCAGACAGCTCCCCGGTACAAGTCTGAGTCAGACATACACAGCAAGGCTAGCAAACAGTTCACCGGTACAAGTCTGAGTCAGACATACACAGCAAGGCTGTCAGACAGTTCCCCGGTACAAGTCTGAGTCAGACATACAGGGCAAGAATATCAGACAGTTCCCCGGTACAAGTCTGAGTCAGACATACAGGGCAAGGCTATCAGACAGCTCCCCGGTACAAGTCTGTGTCAGACATACACAGCAAGGCTATCTGACAGCTCCCCTTGTGCAAGTCTGAGTCAGACGTACACAGCAAGGCTATCAGACAGCTCCCCGGTAAAAGTCTGAGTCAGACATACACAGCAAGGCTATCAGACAGCTCCCCGGTACAAGTCTGAGTCAGACATACACAGCAAGGCTGTCAGACAGCTCCCCGCTACAAGTCTGAGTCAGACATACACAGCAAGGCTATCTGACAGCTCCCCGGTACAAGTCTGAGTCAGACATACACAGCAAGGCTATCAGACAGTTCCCCGGTACAAGTCTGAGTCAGACGTACACAGCAAGGCTATCAGACAGTTCCCCGGTACAAGTCTGAGTCAGACGTACACAGCAAGGCTATCAGACAGTTCCCCGGTACAAGTCTGAGTCAGACATACAGGGCAAGGCTATCAGACAGTTCCCCGGTACAAGTCTGAGTCAGACGTACACAGCAAGGCTATCAGACAGTTCCCCGGTACAAGTCTGAGTCAGACATACACAGCAAGGCTATCAGACAGCTCCCCGGTACAATTCTGAGTCAGACATACACAGCAAGGCTATCTGACAGCTCCCCGGTACAAGTCTGAGTCAGACATACACAGCAAGGCTATCAGACAGCTCCCCGGTACAAGTCTGAGTCAGACATACACAGCAAGGCTAGCAAACAGTTCACCGGTACAAGTCTGAGTCAGACATACACAGCAAGGCTGTCAGACAGTTCCCCGGTACAAGTCTGAGTCAGACATACAGGGCAAGAATATCAGACAGTTCCCCGGTACAAGTCTGAGTCAGACATACAGGGCAAGGCTATCAGACAGCTCCCCGGTACAAGTCTGAGTCAGACATACACAGCAAGGCTATCTGACAGCTCCCCTTGTGCAAGTCTGAGTCAGACGTACACAGCAAGGCTATCAGACAGCTCCCCGGTACAAGTCTGAGTCAGACGTACACAGCAAGGCTATCAGACAGTTCCCCGGTACAAGTCTGAGTCAGACATACACAGCAAGGCTATCTGACAGCTCCCCGGTACAAGTCTGAGTCAGACATACACAGCAAGGCTATCTGACAGCTCCCCGGTACAAGTCTGAGTCAGACATACACAGCATGGCTATCAGACAGCTCCCCGGTACAAGTCTTAGTCAGATGTACACAGCAAGGCTATCAGACAGTTCCCCGGTACAAGTCTGAGTCAGACATACACAGCAAGGCTATCAGACAGCTCCCCGGTACAAGTCTGAGTCAGACATACAGGGCAAGGCTATCAGACAGTTCCCCGGTACAAGTCTGAGTCAGACGTACACAGCAAGGCTATCAGACAGTTCCCCGGTACAAGTCTGAGTCAGACATACACAGCAAGGCTATCAGACAGCTCCCCGGTACAATTCTGAGTCAGACATACACAGCAAGGCTATCTGACAGCTCCCCGGTACAAGTCTGAGTCAGACATACACAGCAAGGCTATCAGACAGCTCCCCGGTACAAGTCTGAGTCAGACATACACAGCAAGGCTAGCAAACAGTTCACCGGTACAAGTCTGAGTCAGACATACACAGCAAGGCTGTCAGACAGTTCCCCGGTACAAGTCTGAGTCAGACATACAGGGCAAGAATATCAGACAGTTCCCCGGTACAAGTCTGAGTCAGACATACAGGGCAAGGCTATCAGACAGCTCCCCGGTACAAGTCTGAGTCAGACATACACAGCAAGGCTATCTGACAGCTCCCCTTGTGCAAGTCTGAGTCAGACGTACACAGCAAGGCTATCAGACAGCTCCCCGGTACAAGTCTGAGTCAGACGTACACAGCAAGGCTATCAGACAGTTCCCCGGTACAAGTCTGAGTCAGACATACACAGCAAGGCTATCTGACAGCTCCCCGGTACAAGTCTGAGTCAGACATACACAGCAAGGCTATCTGACAGCTCCCCGGTACAAGTCTGAGTCAGACATACACAGCATGGCTATCAGACAGCTCCCCGGTACAAGTCTTAGTCAGATGTACACAGCAAGGCTATCAGACAGTTCCCCGGTACAAGTCTGAGTCAGACATACACAGCAAGGCTATCAGACAGCTCCCCGGTACAAGTCTGAGTCAGACATTCACAGCAAGGCTGTCAGACAGCTCCCCGGTACAAGTCTGAGTCAGACATACAGGGCAAGGCTATCAGACAGCTCCCCGGTACAATTCTGAGTCAGACATACACAGCAAGGCTATCTGACAGCTCCCCGGTACAAGTCTGAGTCAGACATACACAGCAAGGCTAGCAAACAGTTCACCGGTACAAGTCTGAGTCAGACATACACAGCAAGGCTGTCAGACAGTTCCCCGGTACAAGTCTGAGTCAGACATACAGGGCAAGAATATCAGACAGTTCCCCGGTACAAGTCTGAGTCAGACATACAGGGCAAGGCTATCAGACAGCTCCCCGGTACAAGTCTGAGTCAGACATACACAGCAAGGCTATCTGACAGCTCCCCTTGTGCAAGTCTGAGTCAGACGTACACAGCAAGGCTATCAGACAGCTCCCCGGTACAAGTCTGAGTCAGACGTACACAGCAAGGCTATCAGACAGTTCCCCGGTACAAGTCTGAGTCAGACATACACAGCAAGGCTATCTGACAGCTCCCCGGTACAAGTCTGAGTCAGACATACACAGCAAGGCTATCTGACAGCTCCCCGGTACAAGTCTGAGTCAGACATACACAGCAAGGCTATCAGACAGTTCCCCGGTACAAGTCTGAGTCAGACGTACACAGCAAGGCTATCAGACAGTTCCCCGGTACAAGTCTGAGTCAGACGTACACAGCAAGGCTATCAGACAGTTCCCCGGTACAAGTCTGAGTCAGACATACAGGGCAAGGCTATCAGACAGTTCCCCGGTACAAGTCTGAGTCAGACGTACACAGCAAGGCTATCAGACAGTTCCCCGGTACAAGTCTGAGTCAGACATACACAGCAAGGCTATCAGACAGCTCCCCGGTACAATTCTGAGTCAGACATACACAGCAAGGCTATCTGACAGCTCCCCGGTACAAGTCTGAGTCAGACATACACAGCAAGGCTATCAGACAGCTCCCCGGTACAAGTCTGAGTCAGACATACACAGCAAGGCTAGCAAACAGTTCACCGGTACAAGTCTGAGTCAGACATACACAGCAAGGCTGTCAGACAGTTCCCCGGTACAAGTCTGAGTCAGACATACAGGGCAAGAATATCAGACAGTTCCCCGGTACAAGTCTGAGTCAGACATACAGGGCAAGGCTATCAGACAGCTCCCCGGTACAAGTCTGAGTCAGACATACACAGCAAGGCTATCTGACAGCTCCCCTTGTGCAAGTCTGAGTCAGACGTACACAGCAAGGCTATCAGACAGTTCCCCGGTACAAGTCTGAGTCAGACATACACAGCAAGGCTATCTGACAGCTCCCCGGTACAAGTCTGAGTCAGACATACACAGCAAGGCTATCTGACAGCTCCCCGGTACAAGTCTGAGTCAGACATACACAGCAAGGCTATCAGACAGCTCCCCGGTACAAGTCTGAGTCAGATGTACACAGCAAGGCTATCAGACAGTTCCCCGGTACAAGTCTGAGTCAGACATACACAGCAAGGCTATCAGACAGTTCCCCGGTACAAGTCTGAGTCAGACGTACACAGCAAGGCTATCAGACAGTTCCCCGGTACAAGTCTGAGTCAGACGTACACAGCAAGGCTATCAGACAGTTCCCCGGTACAAGTCTGAGTCAGACATACAGGGCAAGGGTATCAGACAGTTCCCCGGTACAAGTCTGAGTCAGACGTACACAGCAAGGCTATCAGACAGTTCCCCGGTACAAGTCTGAGTCAGACATACACAGCAAGGCTGTCAGACAGCTCCCCGCTACAAGTCTGAGTCAGACATACACAGCAAGGCTATCTGACAGCTCCCCGGTACAAGTCTGAGTCAGACATACACAGCAAGGCTATCAGACAGTTCCCCGGTACAAGTCTGAGTCAGACGTACACAGCAAGGCTATCAGACAGTTCCCCGGTACAAGTCTGAGTCAGACGTACACAGCAAGGCTATCAGACAGTTCCCCGGTACAAGTCTGAGTCAGACATACAGGGCAAGGCTATCAGACAGTTCCCCGGTACAAGTCTGAGTCAGACGTACACAGCAAGGCTATCAGACAGTTCCCCGGTACAAGTCTGAGTCAGACATACACAGCAAGGCTATCAGACAGCTCCCCGGTACAATTCTGAGTCAGACATACACAGCAAGGCTATCTGACAGCTCCCCGGTACAAGTCTGAGTCAGACATACACAGCAAGGCTATCAGACAGCTCCCCGGTACAAGTCTGAGTCAGACATACACAGCAAGGCTATCAGACAGTTCCCCGGTACAAGTCTGAGTCAGACGTACACAGCAAGGCTATCTGACAGCTCCCCGGTACAAGTCTGAGTCAGACATACACAGCAAGGCTATCAGACAGCTCCCCGGTACAAGTCTGAGTCAGACATACACAGCAAGGCTATCAGACAGTTCCCCGGTACAAGTCTGAGTCAGACGTACACAGCAAGGCTATCAGACAGTTCCCCGGTACAAGTCTGAGTCAGACATACACAGCAAGGCTATCAGACAGCTCCCCGGTACAAGTCTGAGTCAGACATTCACAGCAAGGCTGTCAGACAGCTCCCCGGTACAAGTCTGAGTCAGACATACAGGGCAAGGCTATCAGACAGCTCCCCGGTACAATTCTGAGTCAGACATACACAGCAAGGCTATCTGACAGCTCCCCGGTACAAGTCTGAGTCAGACATACACAGCAAGGCTAGCAAACAGTTCACCGGTACAAGTCTGAGTCAGACATACACAGCAAGGCTGTCAGACAGTTCCCCGGTACAAGTCTGAGTCAGACATACAGGGCAAGAATATCAGACAGTTCCCCGGTACAAGTCTGAGTCAGACATACAGGGCAAGGCTATCAGACAGCTCCCCGGTACAAGTCTGAGTCAGACATACACAGCAAGGCTATCTGACAGCTCCCCTTGTGCAAGTCTGAGTCAGACGTACACAGCAAGGCTATCAGACAGCTCCCCGGTACAAGTCTGAGTCAGACGTACACAGCAAGGCTATCAGACAGTTCCCCGGTACAAGTCTGAGTCAGACATACACAGCAAGGCTATCTGACAGCTCCCCGGTACAAGTCTGAGTCAGACATACACAGCAAGGCTATCTGACAGCTCCCCGGTACAAGTCTGAGTCAGACATACACAGCAAGGCTATCAGACAGTTCCCCGGTACAAGTCTGAGTCAGACGTACACAGCAAGGCTATCAGACAGTTCCCCGGTACAAGTCTGAGTCAGACGTACACAGCAAGGCTATCAGACAGTTCCCCGGTACAAGTCTGAGTCAGACATACAGGGCAAGGGTATCAGACAGTTCCCCGGTACAAGTCTGAGTCAGACGTACACAGCAAGGCTATCAGACAGTTCCCCGGTACAAGTCTGAGTCAGACATACACAGCAAGGCTGTCAGACAGCTCCCCGGTACAAGTCTGAGTCAGACATACAGTGCAAGGGTATCAGACAGTTCCCCGGTACAAGTCTGAGTCAGACGTACACAGCAAGGCTATCAGACAGTTCCCCGGTACAAGTCTGAGTCAGACATACACAGCAAGGCTGTCAGACAGCTCCCCGCTACAAGTCTGAGTCAGACATACACAGCAAGGCTATCTGACAGCTCCCCGGTACAAGTCTGAGTCAGACATACACAGCAAGGCTATCAGACAGTTCCCCGGTACAAGTCTGAGTCAGACGTACACAGCAAGGCTATCAGACAGTTCCCCGGTACAAGTCTGAGTCAGACGTACACAGCAAGGCTATCAGACAGTTCCCCGGTACAAGTCTGAGTCAGACATACAGGGCAAGGCTATCAGACAGTTCCCCGGTACAAGTCTGAGTCAGACGTACACAGCAAGGCTATCAGACAGTTCCCCGGTACAAGTCTGAGTCAGACATACACAGCAAGGCTATCAGACAGCTCCCCGGTACAATTCTGAGTCAGACATACACAGCAAGGCTATCTGACAGCTCCCCGGTACAAGTCTGAGTCAGACATACACAGCAAGGCTATCAGACAGCTCCCCGGTACAAGTCTGAGTCAGACATACACAGCAAGGCTATCAGACAGTTCCCCGGTACAAGTCTGAGTCAGACGTACACAGCAAGGCTATCAGACAGTTCCCCGGTACAAGTCTGAGTCAGACATACAGGGCAAGGGTATCAGACAGTTCCCCGGTACAAGTCTGAGTCAGACGTACACAGCAAGGCTATCAGACAGTTCCCCGGTACAAGTCTGAGTCAGACATACACAGCAAGGCTATCAGACAGCTCCCCGGTACAAGTCTGAGTCAGACATACACAGCAAGGCTATCTGACAGCTCCCCGGTACAAGTCTGAGTCAGACATACACAGCAAGGCTATCTGACAGCTCCCCGGTACAAGTCTTAGTCAGACGTACACAGCAAGGCTATCAGACAGTTCCCCGGTACAAGTCTGAGTCAGACATACACAGCAAGGCTATCTGACAGCTCCCCGGTACAAGTCTGAGTCAGACATACACAGCAAGGCTAGCAAACAGTTCACCGGTACAAGTCTGAGTCAGACATACACAGCAAGGCTGTCAGACAGTTCCCCGGTACAAGTCTGAGTCAGACATACAGGGCAAGAATATCAGACAGTTCCCCGGTACAAGTCTGAGTCAGACATACAGGGCAAGGCTATCAGACAGCTCCCCGGTACAAGTCTGAGTCAGACATACACAGCAAGGCTATCTGACAGCTCCCCTTGTGCAAGTCTGAGTCAGACGTACACAGCAAGGCTATCAGACAGCTCCCCGGTACAAGTCTGAGTCAGACGTACACAGCAAGGCTATCTGACAGCTCCCCGGTACAAGTCTGAGTCAGACATACACAGCAAGGCTATCTGACAGCTCCCCGGTACAAGTCTGAGTCAGACATACACAGCAAGGCTATCAGACAGTTCCCCGGTACAAGTCTGAGTCAGACGTACACAGCAAGGCTATCAGACAGTTCCCCGGTACAAGTCTGAGTCAGACGTACACAGCAAGGCTATCAGACAGTTCCCCGGTACAAGTCTGAGTCAGACATACAGGGCAAGGCTATCAGACAGTTCCCCGGTACAAGTCTGAGTCAGACGTACACAGCAAGGCTATCAGACAGTTCCCCGGTACAAGTCTGAGTCAGACATACACAGCAAGGCTATCAGACAGCTCCCCGGTACAATTCTGAGTCAGACATACACAGCAAGGCTATCTGACAGCTCCCCGGTACAAGTCTGAGTCAGACATACACAGCAAGGCTATCAGACAGCTCCCCGGTACAAGTCTGAGTCAGACATACACAGCAAGGCTATCAGACAGTTCCCCGGTACAAGTCTGAGTCAGACGTACACAGCAAGGCTATCAGACAGTTCCCCGGTACAAGTCTGAGTCAGACATACAGGGCAAGGGTATCAGACAGTTCCCCGGTACAAGTCTGAGTCAGACGTACACAGCAAGGCTATCAGACAGTTCCCCGGTACAAGTCTGAGTCAGACATACACAGCAAGGCTATCAGACAGCTCCCCGGTACAAGTCTGAGTCAGACATACACAGCAAGGCTATCTGACAGCTCCCCGGTACAAGTCTGAGTCAGACATACACAGCAAGGCTATCTGACAGCTCCCCGGTACAAGTCTTAGTCAGACGTACACAGCAAGGCTATCAGACAGTTCCCCGGTACAATTCTGAGTCAGACATACACAGCAAGGCTATCTGACAGCTCCCCGGTACAAGTCTGAGTCAGACATACACAGCAAGGCTAGCAAACAGTTCACCGGTACAAGTCTGAGTCAGACATACACAGCAAGGCTGTCAGACAGTTCCCCGGTACAAGTCTGAGTCAGACATACAGGGCAAGAATATCAGACAGTTCCCCGGTACAAGTCTGAGTCAGACATACAGGGCAAGGCTATCAGACAGCTCCCCGGTACAAGTCTGAGTCAGACATACACAGCAAGGCTATCTGACAGCTCCCCTTGTGCAAGTCTGAGTCAGACGTACACAGCAAGGCTATCAGACAGCTCCCCGGTACAAGTCTGAGTCAGACGTACACAGCAAGGCTATCAGACAGTTCCCCGGTACAAGTCTGAGTCAGACATACACAGCAAGGCTATCTGACAGCTCCCCGGTACAAGTCTGAGTCAGACATACACAGCAAGGCTATCTGACAGCTCCCCGGTACAAGTCTGAGTCAGACATACACAGCAAGGCTATCAGACAGTTCCCCGGTACAAGTCTGAGTCAGACGTACACAGCAAGGCTATCAGACAGTTCCCCGGTACAAGTCTGAGTCAGACGTACACAGCAAGGCTATCAGACAGTTCCCCGGTACAAGTCTGAGTCACACATACAGGGCAAGGCTATCAGACAGTTCCCCGGTACAAGTCTGAGTCAGACGTACACAGCAAGGCTATCAGACAGTTCCCCGGTACAAGTCTGAGTCAGACATACACAGCAAGGCTATCAGACAGCTCCCCGGTACAAGTCTGAGTCAGACATACACAGCAAGGCTGTCAGACAGCTCCCCGCTACAAGTCTGAGTCAGACATACACAGCAAGGCTATCAGACAGCTCACCGGTACAAGTCTGAGTCAGACATACACAGCAAGGCTGTCAGACAGCTCCCCGGTACAAGTCTGAGTCAGACATACACAGCAAGGCTATCAGACAGCTCCCCGGTACAATTCTGAGTCAGACATACACAGCAAGGCTATCTGACAGCTCCCCGGTACAAGTCTGAGTCAGACATACACAGCAAGGCTATCAGACAGCTCCCCGGTACAAGTCTGAGTCAGACATACACAGCAAGGCTATCAGACAGTTCCCCGGTACAAGTCTGAGTCAGACGTACACAGCAAGGCTATCAGACAGTTCCCCGGTACAAGTCTGAGTCAGACATACAGGGCAAGGGTATCAGACAGTTCCCCGGTACAAGTCTGAGTCAGACGTACACAGCAAGGCTATCAGACAGTTCCCCGGTACAAGTCTGAGTCAGACATACACAGCAAGGCTATCAGACAGCTCCCCGGTACAAGTCTGAGTCAGACATACACAGCAAGGCTATCTGACAGCTCCCCGGTACAAGTCTGAGTCAGACATACACAGCAAGGCTATCTGACAGCTCCCCGGTACAAGTCTTAGTCAGACGTACACAGCAAGGCTATCAGACAGTTCCCCGGTACAATTCTGAGTCAGACATACACAGCAAGGCTATCTGACAGCTCCCCGGTACAAGTCTGAGTCAGACATACACAGCAAGGCTAGCAAACAGTTCACCGGTACAAGTCTGAGTCAGACATACACAGCAAGGCTGTCAGACAGTTCCCCGGTACAAGTCTGAGTCAGACATACAGGGCAAGAATATCAGACAGTTCCCCGGTACAAGTCTGAGTCAGACATACAGGGCAAGGCTATCAGACAGCTCCCCGGTACAAGTCTGAGTCAGACATACACAGCAAGGCTATCTGACAGCTCCCCTTGTGCAAGTCTGAGTCAGACGTACACAGCAAGGCTATCAGACAGCTCCCCGGTACAAGTCTGAGTCAGACGTACACAGCAAGGCTATCAGACAGTTCCCCGGTACAAGTCTGAGTCAGACATACACAGCAAGGCTATCTGACAGCTCCCCGGTACAAGTCTGAGTCAGACATACACAGCAAGGCTATCTGACAGCTCCCCGGTACAAGTCTGAGTCAGACATACACAGCAAGGCTATCAGACAGTTCCCCGGTACAAGTCTGAGTCAGACGTACACAGCAAGGCTATCAGACAGTTCCCCGGTACAAGTCTGAGTCAGACGTACACAGCAAGGCTATCAGACAGTTCCCCGGTACAAGTCTGAGTCACACATACAGGGCAAGGCTATCAGACAGTTCCCCGGTACAAGTCTGAGTCAGACGTACACAGCAAGGCTATCAGACAGTTCCCCGGTACAAGTCTGAGTCAGACATACACAGCAAGGCTATCAGACAGCTCCCCGGTACAAGTCTGAGTCAGACATACACAGCAAGGCTGTCAGACAGCTCCCCGCTACAAGTCTGAGTCAGACATACACAGCAAGGCTATCTGACAGCTCCCCGGTACAAGTCTGAGTCAGACATACACAGCAAGGCTATCAGACAGTTCCCCGGTACAAGTCTGAGTCAGACGTACACAGCAAGGCTATCAGACAGTTCCCCGGTACAAGTCTGAGTCAGACGTACACAGCAAGGCTATCAGACAGTTCCCCGGTACAAGTCTGAGTCAGACATACAGGGCAAGGCTATCAGACAGTTCCCCGGTACAAGTCTGAGTCAGACGTACACAGCAAGGCTATCAGACAGTTCCCCGGTACAAGTCTGAGTCAGACATACACAGCAAGGCTATCAGACAGCTCCCCGGTACAATTCTGAGTCAGACATACACAGCAAGGCTATCTGACAGCTCCCCGGTACAAGTCTGAGTCAGACATACACAGCAAGGCTATCAGACAGCTCCCCGGTACAAGTCTGAGTCAGACATACACAGCAAGGCTAGCAAACAGTTCACCGGTACAAGTCTGAGTCAGACATACACAGCAAGGCTGTCAGACAGTTCCCCGGTACAAGTCTGAGTCAGACATACAGGGCAAGAATATCAGACAGTTCCCCGGTACAAGTCTGAGTCAGACATACAGGGCAAGGCTATCAGACAGCTCCCCGGTACAAGTCTGAGTCAGACATACACAGCAAGGCTATCTGACAGCTCCCCTTGTGCAAGTCTGAGTCAGACGTACACAGCAAGGCTATCAGACAGCTCCCCGGTACAAGTCTGAGTCAGACGTACACAGCAAGGCTATCAGACAGTTCCCCGGTACAAGTCTGAGTCAGACATACACAGCAAGGCTATCTGACAGCTCCCCGGTACAAGTCTGAGTCAGACATACACAGCAAGGCTATCTGACAGCTCCCCGGTACAAGTCTGAGTCAGATATACACAGCAAGGCTATCAGACAGTTCCCCGGTACAAGTCTGAGTCAGACGTACACAGCAAGGCTATCAGACAGTTCCCCGGTACAAGTCTGAGTCAGACGTACACAGCAAGGCTATCAGACAGTTCCCCGGTACAAGTCTGAGTCAGACATACAGGGCAAGGGTATCAGACAGTTCCCCGGTACAAGTCTGAGTCAGACGTACACAGCAAGGCTATCAGACAGTTCCCCGGTACAAGTCTGAGTCAGACATACACAGCAAGGCTGTCACACAGCTCCCCGCTACAAGTCTGAGTCAGACATACACAGCAAGGCTATCAGACAGCTCCCCGGTACAAGTCTGAGTCAGACATACACAGCAAGGCTATCTGACAGCTCCCCGGTACAAGTCTGAGTCAGACATACACAGCAAGGCTATCAGACAGCTCCCCGGTACAAGTCTGAGTCAGACATACACAGCAAGGCTATCTGACAGCTCCCCGGTACAAGTCTGAGTCAGACATACACAGCAAGGCTATCTGACAGCTCCCCGGTACAAGTCTGAGTCAGACATACACAGCAAGGCTGTCACACAGCTCCCCGCTACAAGTCTGAGTCAGACATACACAGCAAGGCTATCAGACAGCTCCCCGGTACAAGTCTGAGTCAGACATACACAGCAAGGCTATCTGACAGCTCCCCGGTACAAGTCTGAGTCAGACATACACAGCAAGGCTAGCAAACAGATCACCGGTACAAGTCTGAGTCAGACATACACAGCAAGGCTATCAGACAGCTCCCCGGTACAAGTCTGAGTCAGACATACACAGCAAGGCTATCAGACAGCTCCCCGGTACAAGTCTGAGTCAGACATACACAGCAAGGCTAGCAAACAGATCACCGGTACAAGTCTGAGTCAGACATACACAGCAAGGCTATCAGACAGCTCCCCGGTACAAGTCTGAGTCAGACATACACAGCAAGGCTATCTGACAGCTCCCCGGTACAAGTCTGAGTCAGACATACACAGCAAGGCTAGCAAACAGATCACCGGTACAAGTCTGAGTCAGACATACACAGCAAGGCTGTCAGACAGTTCCCCGGTACAAGTCTGAGTCAGACATACAGGGCAAGAATATCAGACAGTTCCCCGGTACAAGTCTGAGTCAGACATACAGGGCAAGGCTATCAGACAGCTCCCCGGTACAAGTCTGAGTCAGACATACACAGCAAGGCTATCTGACAGCTCCCCTTGTGCAAGTCTGAGTCAGACGTACACAGCAAGGCTATCAGACAGCTCCCCGGTACAAGTCTGAGTCAGACGTACACAGCAAGGCTATCAGACAGTTCCCCGGTACAAGTCTGAGTCAGACATACACAGCAAGGCTATCTGACAGCTCCCCGGTACAAGTCTGAGTCAGACATACACAGCAAGGCTATCTGACAGCTCCCCGGTACAAGTCTGAGTCAGACATACACAGCAAGGCTATCAGACAGTTCCCCGGTACAAGTCTGAGTCAGACGTACACAGCAAGGCTATCAGACAGTTCCCCGGTACAAGTCTGAGTCAGACGTACACAGCAAGGATATCAGACAGTTCCCCGGTACAAGTCTGAGTCAGACATACAGGGCAAGGCTATCAGACAGTTCCCCGGTACAAGTCTGAGTCAGACGTACACAGCAAGGCTATCAGACAGTTCCCCGGTACAAGTCTGAGTCAGACATACACAGCAAGGCTATCAGACAGCTCCCCGGTACAAGTCTGAGTCAGACATACACAGCAAGGCTGTCAGACAGCTCCCCGCTACAAGTCTGAGTCAGACATACACAGCAAGGCTATCTGACAGCTCCCCGGTACAAGTCTGAGTCAGACATACACAGCAAGACTATCAGACAGTTCCCCGGTACAAGTCTGAGTCAGACGTACACAGCAAGGCTATCAGACAGTTCCCCGGTACAAGTCTGAGTCAGACGTACACAGCAAGGCTATCAGACAGTTCCCCGGTACAAGTCTGAGTCAGACATACAGGGCAAGGCTATCAGACAGTTCCCCGGTACAAGTCTGAGTCAGACGTACACAGCAAGGCTATCAGACAGTTCCCCGGTACAAGTCTGAGTCAGACATACACAGCAAGGCTATCAGACAGCTCCCCGGTACAAGTCTGAGTCAGACATACACAGCAAGGCTGTCAGACAGCTCCCCGCTACAAGTCTGAGTCAGACATACACAGCAAGGCTATCTGACAGCTCCCCGGTACAAGTCTGAGTCAGACATACACAGCAAGGCTATCAGACAGCTCCCCGGTACAAGTCTGAGTCAGACATACACAGCAAGGCTATCTGACAGCTCCCCGGTACAAGTCTGAGTCAGACATACAGGGCAAGGCTATCAGACAGTTCCCCGGTACAAGTCTGAGTCAGACGTACACAGCAAGGCTATCAGACAGTTCCCCGGTACAAGTCTGAGTCAGACATACACAGCAAGGCTATCAGACAGCTCCCCGGTACAAGTCTGAGTCAGACATACACAGCAAGGCTGTCAGACAGCTCCCCGCTACAAGTCTGAGTCAGACATACACAGCAAGGCTATCTGACAGCTCCCCGGTACAAGTCTGAGTCAGACATACACAGCAAGGCTATCAGACAGCTCCCCGGTACAAGTCTGAGTCAGACATACACAGCAAGGCTATCAGACAGCTCCCCGGTACAAGTCTGAGTCAGACATACACAGCAAGGCTATCTGACAGCTCCCCGGTACAAGTCTGAGTCAGACATACACAGCAAGGCTATTAGACAGCTCCCCGGTACAAGTCTGAGTCAGACATACACAGCAAGGCTAGCAAACAGTTCACCGGTACAAGTCTGAGTCAGACATACACAGCAAGGCTGTCAGACAGTTCCCCGGTACAAGTCTGAGTCAGATATACAGGGCAAGAATATCAGACAGTTCCCCCGTACAAGTCTGAGTCAGATATACAGGGCAAGGCTATCAGACAGCTCCCCGGTACAAGTCTGAGTCAGACATACCCAGCAAGGCTGTCAGACAGCTCCCCGGTACAAGTCTGAGTCAGACATACCCAGCAAGGCTGTCAGACAGCTCCCCGGTACAAGTCTGAGTCAGACATACACAGCAAGGCTGTCAGACAGCTCCCCGGAACAAGTCTGAGTCAGACATACAGGGCAAGGCTATCAGACAGCTCCCCGGTACAAGTCTGAGTCAGACATACACAGCAAGGCTATCTGACAGCTCCCCTTGTACAAGTCAGAGTCAGACGTACACAGCAAGGCTATCTGACAGCTCCCCGGTACAAGTCTGAGTCAGACATACACAGCAAGGCTGTCACACAGCTCCCCGCTACAAGTCTGAGTCAGACATACACAGCAAGGCTATCTGACAGCTCCCCGGTACAAGTCTGAGTCAGACATACACAGCAAGGCTATCAGACAGCTCCCCGGTACAAGTCTGAGTCAGATATACACAGCAAGGCTATCTGACAGCTCCCCGGTACAAGTCTGAGTCAGACATACACAGCAAGGCTATCAGACAGCTCCCCGGTACAAGTCTGAGTCAGACATACACAGCAAGGCTAGCAAACAGATCACCGGTACAAGTCTGAGTCAGACATACACAGCAAGGCTGTCAGACAGTTCCCCGGTACAAGTCTGAGTCAGACATACAGGGCAAGAATATCAGACAGTTCCCCGGTACAAGTCTGAGTCAGACATACAGGGCAAGGCTATCAGACAGCTCCCCGGTACAAGTCTGAGTCAGACATACACAGCAAGGCTATCAGACAGTTCCCCGGTACAAGTCTGAGTCAGACGTACACAGCAAGGCTATCAGACAGTTCCCCGGTACAAGTCTGAGTCAGACATACACAGCAAGGCTATCAGACAGCTCCCCGGTACAAGTCTGAGTCAGACATACACAGCAAGGCTGTCAGACAGCTCCCCGCTACAAGTCTGAGTCAGACATACACAGCAAGGCTATCTGACAGCTCCCCGGTACAAGTCTGAGTCAGACATACACAGCAAGACTATCAGACAGTTCCCCGGTACAAGTCTGAGTCAGACGTACACAGCAAGGCTATCAGACAGTTCCCCGGTACAAGTCTGAGTCAGACGTACACAGCAAGGCTATCAGACAGTTCCCCGGTACAAGTCTGAGTCAGACATACAGGGCAAGGCTATCAGACAGTTCCCCGGTACAAGTCTGAGTCAGACGTACACAGCAAGGCTATCAGACAGTTCCCCGGTACAAGTCTGAGTCAGACATACACAGCAAGGCTATCAGACAGCTCCCCGGTACAAGTCTGAGTCAGACATACACAGCAAGGCTGTCAGACAGCTCCCCGCTACAAGTCTGAGTCAGACATACACAGCAAGGCTATCTGACAGCTCCCCGGTACAAGTCTGAGTCAGACATACACAGCAAGGCTATCAGACAGCTCCCCGGTACAAGTCTGAGTCAGACATACACAGCAAGGCTATCTGACAGCTCCCCGGTACAAGTCTGAGTCAGACATACAGGGCAAGGCTATCAGACAGTTCCCCGGTACAAGTCTGAGTCAGACGTACACAGCAAGGCTATCAGACAGTTCCCCGGTACAAGTCTGAGTCAGACATACACAGCAAGGCTATCAGACAGCTCCCCGGTACAAGTCTGAGTCAGACATACACAGCAAGGCTGTCAGACAGCTCCCCGCTACAAGTCTGAGTCAGACATACACAGCAAGGCTATCTGACAGCTCCCCGGTACAAGTCTGAGTCAGACATACACAGCAAGGCTATCAGACAGCTCCCCGGTACAAGTCTGAGTCAGACATACACAGCAAGGCTATCAGACAGCTCCCCGGTACAAGTCTGAGTCAGACATACACAGCAAGGCTATCTGACAGCTCCCCGGTACAAGTCTGAGTCAGACATACACAGCAAGGCTATTAGACAGCTCCCCGGTACAAGTCTGAGTCAGACATACACAGCAAGGCTAGCAAACAGTTCACCGGTACAAGTCTGAGTCAGACATACACAGCAAGGCTGTCAGACAGTTCCCCGGTACAAGTCTGAGTCAGATATACAGGGCAAGAATATCAGACAGTTCCCCCGTACAAGTCTGAGTCAGATATACAGGGCAAGGCTATCAGACAGCTCCCCGGTACAAGTCTGAGTCAGACATACCCAGCAAGGCTGTCAGACAGCTCCCCGGTACAAGTCTGAGTCAGACATACCCAGCAAGGCTGTCAGACAGCTCCCCGGTACAAGTCTGAGTCAGACATACACAGCAAGGCTGTCAGACAGCTCCCCGGAACAAGTCTGAGTCAGACATACAGGGCAAGGCTATCAGACAGCTCCCCGGTACAAGTCTGAGTCAGACATACACAGCAAGGCTATCTGACAGCTCCCCTTGTACAAGTCAGAGTCAGACGTACACAGCAAGGCTATCTGACAGCTCCCCGGTACAAGTCTGAGTCAGACATACACAGCAAGGCTGTCACACAGCTCCCCGCTACAAGTCTGAGTCAGACATACACAGCAAGGCTATCTGACAGCTCCCCGGTACAAGTCTGAGTCAGACATACACAGCAAGGCTATCAGACAGCTCCCCGGTACAAGTCTGAGTCAGATATACACAGCAAGGCTATCTGACAGCTCCCCGGTACAAGTCTGAGTCAGACATACACAGCAAGGCTATCAGACAGCTCCCCGGTACAAGTCTGAGTCAGACATACACAGCAAGGCTAGCAAACAGATCACCGGTACAAGTCTGAGTCAGACATACACAGCAAGGCTGTCAGACAGTTCCCCGGTACAAGTCTGAGTCAGACATACAGGGCAAGAATATCAGACAGTTCCCCGGTACAAGTCTGAGTCAGACATACAGGGCAAGGCTATCAGACAGCTCCCCGGTACAAGTCTGAGTCAGACATACACAGCAAGGCTATCTGACAGCTCCCCTTGTGCAAGTCTGAGTCAGACGTACACAGCAAGGCTATCAGACAGCTCCCCGGTACAAGTCTGAGTCAGACGTACACAGCAAGGCTATCAGACAGTTCCCCGGTACAAGTCTGAGTCAGACATACAGGGCAAGGCTATCAGACAGTTCCCCGGTACAAGTCTGAGTCAGACGTACACAGCAAGGCTATCAGACAGTTCCCCGGTACAAGTCTGAGTCAGACATACACAGCAAGGCTATCAGACAGCTCCCCGGTACAAGTCTGAGTCAGACATACACAGCAAGGCTGTCAGACAGCTCCCCGCTACAAGTCTGAGTCAGACATACACAGCAAGGCTATCTGACAGCTCCCCGGTACAAGTCTGAGTCAGACATACACAGCAAGGCTATCAGACAGTTCCCCGGTACAAGTCTGAGTCAGACGTACACAGCAAGGCTATCAGACAGTTCCCCGGTACAAGTCTGAGTCAGACGTACACAGCAAGGCTATCAGACAGTTCCCCGGTACAAGTCTGAGTCAGACATACAGGGCAAGGCTATCAGACAGTTCCCCGGTACAAGTCTGAGTCAGACGTACACAGCAAGGCTATCAGACAGTTCCCCGGTACAAGTCTGAGTCAGACATACACAGCAAGGCTATCAGACAGCTCCCCGGTACAAGTCTGAGTCAGACATACACAGCAAGGCTGTCAGACAGCTCCCCGCTACAAGTCTGAGTCAGACATACACAGCAAGGCTATCTGACAGCTCCCCGGTACAAGTTTGAGTCAGACATACACAGCAAGGCTATTAGACAGCTCCCCGGTACAAGTCTGAGTCAGACATACACAGCAAGGCTATCAGACAGCTCCCCGGTACAAGTCTGAGTCAGACATACACAGCAAGGCTATCAGACAGCTCCCCGGTACAAGTCTGAGTCAGACATACACAGCAAGGCTAGCAAACAGTTCACCGGTACAAGTCTGAGTCAGACATACACAGCAAGGCTGTCAGACAGTTCCCCAGTACAAGTCTGAGTCAGATATACAGGGCAAGAATATCAGACAGTTCCCCGGTACAAGTCTGAGTCAGATATACAGGGCAAGGCTATCAGACAGCTCCCCGGTACAAGTCTGAGTCAGACATACACAGCAAGGCTGTCAGACAGCTCCCCGGTACAAGTCTGAGTCAGATGTACACAGCAAGGCTATCAGACAGCTCACCGGTACAAGTCTGAGTCAGACATACACAGCAAGGCTGTCAGACAGCTCCCCGGTACAAGTCTGAGTCAGACATACAGGGCAAGGCTATCAGACAGCTCCCCGGTACAAGTCTGAGTCAGACATACACAGCAAGGCTATCTGACAGCTCCCCTTGTACAAGTCTGAGTCAGACGTACACAGCAAGGCTATCTGACAGCTCCCCGGTACAAGTCTGAGTCAGACATACACAGCAAGGCTGTCACACAGCTCCCCACTACAAGTCTGAGTCAGACATACACAGCAAGGCTATCTGACAGCTCCCCGGTACAAGTCTGAGTCAGACATACACAGCAAGGCTATCAGACAGCTCCCCGGTACAAGTCTGAGTCAGACATACACAGCAAGGCTATCTGACAGCTCCCCGGTACAAGTCTGAGTCAGACATACACAGCAAGGCTATCAGACAGCTCCCCGGTACAAGTCTGAGTCAGACATACACAGCAAGGCTAGCAAACAGATCACCGGTACAAGTCTGAGTCAGACATACACAGCAAGGCTGTCAGACAGTTCCCCGGTACAAGTCTGAGTCAGACATACAGGGCAAGAATATCAGACAGTTCCCCGGTACAAGTCTGAGTCAGACATACAGGGCAAGGCTATCAGACAGCTCCCCGGTACAAGTCTGAGTCAGACATACACAGCAAGGCTATCTGACAGCTCCCCTTGTGCAAGTCTGAGTCAGACGTACACAGCAAGGCTATCAGACAGCTCCCCGGTACAAGTCTGAGTCAGACGTACACAGCAAGGCTATCAGACAGTTCCCCGGTACAAGTCTGAGTCAGACATACAGGGCAAGGCTATCAGACAGTTCCCCGGTACAAGTCTGAGTCAGACGTACACAGCAAGGCTATCAGACAGTTCCCCGGTACAAGTCTGAGTCAGACATACACAGCAAGGCTATCAGACAGCTCCCCGGTACAAGTCTGAGTCAGACATACACAGCAAGGCTGTCAGACAGCTCCCCGCTACAAGTCTGAGTCAGACATACACAGCAAGGCTATCTGACAGCTCCCCGGTACAAGTCTGAGTCAGACATACACAGCAAGGCTATCAGACAGTTCCCCGGTACAAGTCTGAGTCAGACGTACACAGCAAGGCTATCAGACAGTTCCCCGGTACAAGTCTGAGTCAGACGTACACAGCAAGGCTATCAGACAGTTCCCCGGTACAAGTCTGAGTCAGACATACAGGGCAAGGCTATCAGACAGTTCCCCGGTACAAGTCTGAGTCAGACGTACACAGCAAGGCTATCAGACAGTTCCCCGGTACAAGTCTGAGTCAGACATACACAGCAAGGCTATCAGACAGCTCCCCGGTACAAGTCTGAGTCAGACATACACAGCAAGGCTGTCAGACAGCTCCCCGCTACAAGTCTGAGTCAGACATACACAGCAAGGCTATCTGACAGCTCCCCGGTACAAGTTTGAGTCACACATACACAGCAAGGCTATTAGACAGCTCCCCGGTACAAGTCTGAGTCAGACATACACAGCAAGGCTATCAGACAGCTCCCCGGTACAAGTCTGAGTCAGACATACACAGCAAGGCTATCAGACAGCTCCCCGGTACAAGTCTGAGTCAGACATACACAGCAAGGCTAGCAAACAGTTCACCGGTACAAGTCTGAGTCAGACATACACAGCAAGGCTGTCAGACAGTTCCCCGGTACAAGTCTGAGTCAGATATACAGGGCAAGAATATCAGACAGTTCCCCGGTACAAGTCTGAGTCAGATATACAGGGCAAGGCTATCAGACAGCTCCCCGGTACAAGTCTGAGTCAGACATACACAGCAAGGCTGTCAGACAGCTCCCCGGTACAAGTCTGAGTCAGATGTACACAGCAAGGCTATCAGACAGCTCACCGGTACAAGTCTGAGTCAGACATACACAGCAAGGCTGTCAGACAGCTCCCCGGTACAAGTCTGAGTCAGACATACAGGGCAAGGCTATCAGACAGCTCCCCGGTACAAGTCTGAGTCAGACATACACAGCAAGGCTATCTGACAGCTCCCCTTGTACAAGTCTGAGTCAGACGTACACAGCAAGGCTATCTGACAGCTCCCCGGTACAAGTCTGAGTCAGACATACACAGCAAGGCTGTCACACAGCTCCCCACTACAAGTCTGAGTCAGACATACACAGCAAGGCTATCTGACAGCTCCCCGGTACAAGTCTGAGTCAGACATACACAGCAAGGCTATCAGACAGCTCCCCGGTACAAGTCTGAGTCAGACATACACAGCAAGGCTATCTGACAGCTCCCCGGTACAAGTCTGAGTCAGACATACACAGCAAGGCTATCAGACAGCTCCCCGGTACAAGTCTGAGTCAGACATACACAGCAAGGCTAGCAAACAGATCACCGGTACAAGTCTGAGTCAGACATACACAGCAAGGCTGTCAGACAGTTCCCCGGTACAAGTCTGAGTCAGACATACAGGGCAAGAATATCAGACAGTTCCCCGGTACAAGTCTGAGTCAGACATACAGGGCAAGGCTATCAGACAGCTCCCCTTGTGCAAGTCTGAGTCAGACGTACACAGCAAGGCTATCAGACAGCTCCCCGGTACAAGTCTGAGTCAGACGTACACAGCAAGGCTATCAGACAGTTCCCCGGTACAAGTCTGAGTCAGACATACACAGCAAGGCTATCTGACAGCTCCCCGGTACAAGTCTGAGTCAGACATACACAGCAAGGCTATCTGACAGCTCCCCGGTACAAGTCTGAGTCAGACATACACAGCAAGGCTATCAGACAGTTCCCCGGTACAAGTCTGAGTCAGACGTACACAGCAAGGCTATCAGACAGTTCCCCGGTACAAGTCTGAGTCAGACGTACACAGCAAGGATATCAGACAGTTCCCCGGTACAAGTCTGAGTCAGACATACAGGGCAAGGCTATCAGACAGTTCCCCGGTACAAGTCTGAGTCAGACGTACACAGCAAGGCTATCAGACAGTTCCCCGGTACAAGTCTGAGTCAGACATACACAGCAAGGCTATCAGACAGCTCCCCGGTACAAGTCTGAGTCAGACATACACAGCAAGGCTGTCAGACAGCTCCCCGCTACAAGTCTGAGTCAGACATACACAGCAAGGCTATCTGACAGCTCCCCGGTACAAGTCTGAGTCAGACATACACAGCAAGGCTATCAGACAGTTCCCCGGTACAAGTCTGAGTCAGACGTACACAGCAAGGCTATCAGACAGTTCCCCGGTACAAGTCTGAGTCAGACGTACACAGCAAGGCTATCAGACAGTTCCCCGGTACAAGTCTGAGTCAGACATACAGGGCAAGGCTATCAGACAGTTCCCCGGTACAAGTCTGAGTCAGACGTACACAGCAAGGCTATCAGACAGTTCCCCGTTACAAGTCTGAGTCAAACATACACAGCAAGGCTATCAGACAGCTCCCCGGTACAAGTCTGAGTCAGACATACACAGCAAGGCTATCTGACAGCTCCCCGGTACAAGTCTGAGTCAGACATACACAGCAAGGCTATCTGACAGCTCCCCGGTACAAGTCTGAGTCAGACATACACAGCAAGGCTATCAGACAGTTCCCCGGTACAAGTCTGAGTCAGACGTACACAGCAAGGCTATCAGACAGTTCCCCGGTACAAGTCTGAGTCAGACGTACACAGCAAGGATATCAGACAGTTCCCCGGTACAAGTCTGAGTCAGACATACAGGGCAAGGCTATCAGACAGTTCCGCGGTACAAGTCTGAGTCAGACGTACACAGCAAGGCTATCAGACAGTTCCCCGGTACAAGTCTGAGTCAGACATACACAGCAAGGCTATCAGACAGCTCCCCGGTACAAGTCTGAGTCAGACATACACAGCAAGGCTGTCAGACAGCTCCCCGCTACAAGTCTGAGTCAGACATACACAGCAAGGCTATCTGACAGCTCCACGGTACAAGTCTGAGTCAGACATACACAGCAAGGCTATCAGACAGTTCCCCGGTACAAGTCTGAGTCAGACGTACACAGCAAGGCTATCAGACAGTTCCCCGGTACAAGTCTGAGTCAGACGTACACAGCAAGGCTATCAGACAGTTCCCCGGTACAAGTCTGAGTCAGACATACAGGGCAAGGCTATCAGACAGTTCCCCGGTACAAGTCTGAGTCAGACGTACACAGCAAGGCTATCAGACAGTTCCCCGTTACAAGTCTGAGTCAAACATACACAGCAAGGCTATCAGACAGCTCCCCGGTACAAGTCTGAGTCAGACATACACAGCAAGGCTGTCAGACAGCTCCCCGCTACAAGTCTGAGTCAGACATACACAGCAAGGCTATCTGACAGCTCCCCGGTACAAGTCTGAGTCAGACATACACAGCAAGGCTATTAGACAGCTCCCCGGTACAAGTCTGAGTCAGACATACACAGCAAGGCTATCAGACAGCTCCCCGGTACAAGTCTGAGTCAGACATACACAGCAAGGCTATCAGACAGCTCCCCGGTACAAGTCTGAGTCAGACATACACAGCAAGGCTAGCACACAGTTCACCGGTACAAGTCTGAGTCAGACATACACAGCAAGGCTGTCAGACAGTTCCCCGGTACAAGTCTGAGTCAGATATACAGGGCAAGAATATCAGACAGTTCCCCGGTACAAGTCTGAGTCAGATATACAGTGCAAGGCTATCAGACAGCTCCCCGGTACAAGTCTGAGTCAGACATACACAGCAAGGCTGTCAGACAGCTCCCCGGTACAAGTCTGAGTCAGATGTACACAGCAAGGCTATCAGACAGCTCACCGGTACAAGTCTGAGTCAGACATACACAGCAAGGCTGTCAGACAGCTCCCCGGTACAAGTCTGAGTCAGACATACAGGGCAAGGCTATCAGACAGCTCCCCGGTACAAGTCTGAGTCAGACATACACAGCAAGGCTATCTGACAGCTCCCCTTGTACAAGTCTGAGTCAGACGTACACAGCAAGGCTATCTGACAGCTCCCCGGTACAAGTCTGAGTCAGACATACACAGCAAGGCTGTCACACAGCTCCCCACTACAAGTCTGAGTCAGACATACACAGCAAGGCTATCTGACAGCTCCCCGGTACAAGTCTGAGTCAGACATACACAGCAAGGCTATCAGACAGCTCCCCGGTACAAGTCTGAGTCAGACATACACAGCAAGGCTATCTGACAGCTCCCCGGTACAAGTCTGAGTCAGACATACACAGCAAGACTATCAGACAGCTCCCCGGTACAAGTCTGAGTCAGACATACACAGCAAGGCTAGCAAACAGATCACCGGTACAAGTCTGAGTCAGACATACACAGCAAGGCTGTCAGACAGTTCCCCGGTACAAGTCTGAGTCAGATATACAGGGCAAGAATATCAGACAGTTCCCCGGTACAAGTCTGAGTCAGATATACAGGGCAAGGCTATCAGACAGCTCCCCGGTACAAGTCTGAGTCAGACATACACAGCAAGGCTATCAGACAGCTCCCCGGTACAAGTCTGAGTCAGACGTACACAGCAAGGCTATCAGACAGTTCCCCGGAACAAGTCTGAGTCAGACATACAGGGCAAGGCTATCAGACAGTTCCCCGGTACAAGTCTGAGTCAGACGTACACAGCAAGGCTATCAGACAGTTCCCCGGTACAAGTCTGAGTCAGAAATACACAGCAAGGCTATCAGACAGCTCCCCGGTACAAGTCTGAGTCAGACATACACAGCAAGGCTGTCAGACAGCTCCCCGCTACAAGTCTGAGTCAGACATACACAGCAAGGCTATCTGACAGCTCCCCGGTACAAGTCTGAGTCAGACATACACAGCAAGGCTATCAGACAGTTCCCCGGTACAAGTCTGAGTCAGACGTACACAGCAAGGCTATCAGACAGTTCCCCGGTACAAGTCTGAGTCAGACGTACACAGCAAGGCTATCAGACAGTTCCCCGGTACAAGTCTGAGTCAGACATACAGGGCAAGGCTATCAGACAGTTCCCCGGTACAAGTCTGAGTCAGACGTACACAGCAAGGCTATCAGACAGTTCCCCGGTACAAGTCTGAGTCAGACATACACAGCAAGGCTATCAGACAGCTCCCCGGTACAAGTCTGAGTCAGACATACACAGCAAGGCTGTCAGACAGCTCCCCGCTACAAGTCTGAGTCAGACATACACAGCAAGGCTATCTGACAGCTCCCCGGTACAAGTCTGAGTCAGACATACACAGCAAGGCTATTAGACAGCTCCCCGGTACAAGTCTGAGTCAGACATACACAGCAAGGCTATCAGACAGCTCCCCGGTACAAGTCTGAGTCAGACATACACAGCAAGGCTATCAGACAGCTCCCCGGTACAAGTCTGAGTCAGACATACACAGCAAGGCTAGCAAACAGTTCACCGGTACAAGTCTGAGTCAGACATACACAGCAAGGCTGTCAGACAGTTCCCCGGTACAAGTCTGAGTCAGATATACAGGGCAAGAATATCAGACAGTTCCCCGGTACAAGTCTGAGTCAGATATACAGTGCAAGGCTATCAGACAGCTCCCCGGTACAAGTCTGAGTCAGACATACACAGCAAGGCTGTCAGACAGCTCCCCGGTACAAGTCTGAGTCAGATGTACACAGCAAGGCTATCAGACAGCTCACCGGTACAAGTCTGAGTCAGACATACACAGCAAGGCTGTCAGACAGCTCCCCGGTACAAGTCTGAGTCAGACATACAGGGCAAGGCTATCAGACAGCTCCCCGGTACAAGTCTGAGTCAGACATACACAGCAAGGCTATCTGACAGCTCCCCTTGTACAAGTCTGAGTCAGACGTACACAGCAAGGCTATCTGACAGCTCCCCGGTACAAGTCTGAGTCAGACATACACAGCAAGGCTGTCACACAGCTCCCCACTACAAGTCTGAGTCAGACATACACAGCAAGGCTATCTGACAGCTCCCCGGTACAAGTCTGAGTCAGACATACACAGCAAGGCTATCAGACAGCTCCCCGGTACAAGTCTGAGTCAGACATACACAGCAAGGCTATCTGACAGCTCCCCGGTACAAGTCTGAGTCAGACGTACACAGCAAGGCTATCAGACAGTTCCCCGGAACAAGTCTGAGTCAGACATACAGGGCAAGGCTATCAGACAGTTCCCCGGTACAAGTCTTAGTCAGACGTACACAGCAAGGCTATCAGACAGTTCCCCGGTACAAGTCTGAGTCAGACATACACAGCAAGGCTGTCAGACAGCTCCCCGGTACAAGTCTGAGTCAGACATACAGGGCAAGGCTATCAGACAGCTCCCCGGTACAAGTCTGAGTCAGACATACACAGCAAGGCTATCTGACAGCTCCTCGGTACAAGTCTGAGTCAGACATACACAGCAAGGCTATCAGACAGCTCCCCGGTACAAGTCTGAGTCAGACATACACAGCAAGGCTAGCAAACAGTTCACCGGTACAAGTCTGAGTCAGACATACACAGCAAGGCTGTTAGACAGTTCCCCGGTACAAGTCTGAGTCAGACATACAGGGCAAGAATATCAGACAGTTCCCCGGTACAAGTCTGAGTCAGACATACAGGGCAAGGCTATCAGACAGCTCCCCGGTACAAGTCTGAGTAAGACATACACAGCAAGGCTATCTGACAGCTCCCCTTGTGCAAGTCTGAGTCAGACGTACACAGCAAGGCTATCAGACAGCCCCCCGGTACAAGTCTGAGTCAGACGTACACAGCAAGGCTATCAGACAGTTCCCCGGTACAAGTCTGAGTCAGACATACACAGCAAGGCTGTCACACAGCTCCCCGCTACAAGTCTGAGTCAGACATACACAGCAAGGCTATCTGACAGCTCCCCGGTACAAGTCTGAGTCAGACATACACAGCAAGGCTATCAGACAGCTCCCCGGTACAAGTCTGAGTCAGACATACAGGGCAAGGCTATCAGACAGCTCCCCGGTACAAGTCTGAGTCAGACATACACAGCAAGGCTATCTGACAGCTCCCCTTGTACAAGTCTGAGTCAGACGTACACAGCAAGGCTATCTGACAGCTCCCCGGTACAAGTCTGAGTCAGACATACACAGCAAGGCTGTCACACAGCTCCCCACTACAAGTCTGAGTCAGACATACACAGCAAGGCTATCTGACAGCTCCCCGGTACAAGTCTGAGTCAGACATACACAGCAAGGCTATCAGACAGCTCCCCGGTACAAGTCTGAGTCAGACATACACAGCAAGGCTATCTGACAGCTCCCCGGTACAAGTCTGAGTCAGACGTACACAGCAAGGCTATCAGACAGTTCCCCGGAACAAGTCTGAGTCAGACATACAGGGCAAGGCTATCAGACAGTTCCCCGGTACAAGTCTTAGTCAGACGTACACAGCAAGGCTATCAGACAGTTCCCCGGTACAAGTCTGAGTCAGACATACACAGCAAGGCTGTCAGACAGCTCCCCGGTACAAGTCTGAGTCAGACATACAGGGCAAGGCTATCAGACAGCTCCCCGGTACAAGTCTGAGTCAGACATACACAGCAAGGCTATCTGACAGCTCCTCGGTACAAGTCTGAGTCAGACATACACAGCAAGGCTATCAGACAGCTCCCCGGTACAAGTCTGAGTCAGACATACACAGCAAGGCTAGCAAACAGTTCACCGGTACAAGTCTGAGTCAGACATACACAGCAAGGCTGTTAGACAGTTCCCCGGTACAAGTCTGAGTCAGACATACAGGGCAAGAATATCAGACAGTTCCCCGGTACAAGTCTGAGTCAGACATACAGGGCAAGGCTATCAGACAGCTCCCCGGTACAAGTCTGAGTAAGACATACACAGCAAGGCTATCTGACAGCTCCCCTTGTGCAAGTCTGAGTCAGACGTACACAGCAAGGCTATCAGACAGCCCCCCGGTACAAGTCTGAGTCAGACGTACACAGCAAGGCTATCAGACAGTTCCCCGGTACAAGTCTGAGTCAGACATACACAGCAAGGCTGTCACACAGCTCCCCGCTACAAGTCTGAGTCAGACATACACAGCAAGGCTATCTGACAGCTCCCCGGTACAAGTCTGAGTCAGACATACACAGCAAGGCTATCAGACAGCTCCCCGGTACAAGTCTGAGTCAGACATACAGGGCAAGGCTATCAGACAGCTCCCCGGTACAAGTCTGAGTCAGACATACACAGCAAGGCTATCTGACAGCTCCCCGGTACAAGTCTGAGTCAGACATACACAGCAAGGCTATCAGACAGCTCCCCGGTACAAGTCTGAGTCAGACATACACAGCAAGGCTAGCAAACAGTTCACCGGTACAAGTCTGAGTCAGACATACACAGCAAGGCTGTCAGACAGTTCCCCGGTACAAGTCTGAGTCAGATATACAGGGCAAGAATATCAGACAGTTCCCCGGTACAAGTCTGAGTCAGATATACAGGGAAAGGCTATCAGACAGCTCCCCGGTACAAGTCTGAGTCAGACATACACAGCAAGGCTGTCAGACAGCTCCCCGGTACAAGTCTGAGTCAGATGTACACAGCAAGGCTATCAGACAGCTCACCGGTACAAGTCTGAGTCAGACATACACAGCAAGGCTGTCAGACAGCTCCCCGGTACAAGTCTGAGTCAGACATACAGGGCAAGGCTATCAGACAGCTCCCCGGTACAAGTCTGAGTCAGACATACACAGCAAGGCTATCTGACAGCTCCCCTTGTACAAGTCTGAGTCAGACGTACACAGCAAGGCTATCTGACAGCTCCCCGGTACAAGTCTGAGTCAGACATACACAGCAAGGCTGTCACACAGCTCCCCACTACAAGTCTGAGTCAGACATACACAGCAAGGCTATCTGACAGCTCCCCGGTACAAGTCTGAGTCAGACATACACAGCAAGGCTATCAGACAGCTCCCCGGTACAAGTCTGAGTCAGACATACACAGCAAGGCTATCTGACAGCTCCCCGGTACAAGTCTGAGTCAGACATACACAGCAAGACTATCAGACAGCTCCCCGGTACAAGTCTGAGTCAGACATACACAGCAAGGCTAGCAAACAGATCACCGGTACAAGTCTGAGTCAGACATACACAGCAAGGCTGTCAGACAGTTCCCCGGTACAAGTCTGAGTCAGATATACAGGGCAAGAATATCAGACAGTTCCCCGGTACAAGTCTGAGTCAGATATACAGGGCAAGGCTATCAGACAGTTCCCCGGTTCAAGTCTGAGTCAGACATACAGGGCAAGGCTATCAGACAGCTCCCCGGTACAAGTCTGAGTAAGACATACACAGCAAGGCTATCTGACAGCTCCCCTTGTGCAAGTCTGAGTCAGACGTACACAGCAAGGCTATCAGACAGCCCCCCGGTACAAGTCTGAGTCAGACGTACACAGCAAGGCTATCAGACAGTTCCCCGGTACAAGTCTGAGTCAGACATACACAGCAAGGCTGTCACACAGCTCCCCGCTACAAGTCTGAGTCAGACATACACAGCAAGGCTATCTGACAGCTCCTCGGTACAAGTCTGAGTCAGACATACACAGCAAGGCTATCAGACAGCTCCCCGGTACAAGTCTGAGTCAGACATACACAGCAAGGCTAGCAAACAGTTCACCGGTACAAGTCTGAGTCAGACATACACAGCAAGGCTGTTAGACAGTTCCCCGGTACAAGTCTGAGTCAGACATACAGGGCAAGAATATCAGACAGTTCCCCGGTACAAGTCTGAGTCAGACATACAGGGCAAGGCTATCAGACAGCTCCCCGGTACAAGTCTGAGTAAGACATACACAGCAAGGCTATCTGACAGCTCCCCTTGTGCAAGTCTGAGTCAGACGTACACAGCAAGGCTATCAGACAGCCCCCCGGTACAAGTCTGAGTCAGACGTACCCAGCAAGGCTATCAGACAGTTCCCCGGTACAAGTCTGAGTCAGACATACACAGCAAGGCTGTCACACAGCTCCCCGCTACAAGTCTGAGTCAGACATACACAGCAAGGCTATCTGACAGCTCCCCGGTACAAGTCTGAGTCAGACATACACAGCAAGGCTATCAGACAGCTCCCCGGTACAAGTCTGAGTCAGACATACAGGGCAAGGCTATCAGACAGCTCCCCGGTACAAGTCTGAGTCAGACATACACAGCAAGGCTATCTGACAGCTCCCCGGTACAAGTCTGAGTCAGACATACACAGCAAGGCTATCAGACAGCTCCCCGGTACAAGTCTGAGTCAGACATACACAGCAAGGCTAGCAAACAGTTCACCGGTACAAGTCTGAGTCAGACATACACAGCAAGGCTGTCAGACAGTTCCCCGGTACAAGTCTGAGTCAGATATACAGGGCAAGAATATCAGACAGTTCCCCGGTACAAGTCTGAGTCAGATATACAGGGAAAGGCTATCAGACAGCTCCCCGGTACAAGTCTGAGTCAGACATACACAGCAAGGCTGTCAGACAGCTCCCCGGTACAAGTCTGAGTCAGATGTACACAGCAAGGCTATCAGACAGCTCACCGGTACAAGTCTGAGTCAGACATACACAGCAAGGCTGTCAGACAGCTCCCCGGTACAAGTCTGAGTCAGACATACAGGGCAAGGCTATCAGACAGCTCCCCGGTACAAGTCTGAGTCAGACATACACAGCAAGGCTATCTGACAGCTCCCCTTGTACAAGTCTGAGTCAGACGTACACAGCAAGGCTATCTGACAGCTCCCCGGTACAAGTCTGAGTCAGACATACACAGCAAGGCTGTCACACAGCTCCCCACTACAAGTCTGAGTCAGACATACACATCAAGGCTATCTGACAGCTCCCCGGTACAAGTCTGAGTCAGACATACACAGCAAGGCTATCAGACAGCTCCCCGGTACAAGTCTGAGTCAGACATACACAGCAAGGCTATCTGACAGCTCCCCGGTACAAGTCTGAGTCAGACATACACAGCAAGACTATCAGACAGCTCCCCGGTACAAGTCTGAGTCAGACATACACAGCAAGGCTAGCAAACAGATCACCGGTACAAGTCTGAGTCAGACATACACAGCAAGGCTGTCAGACAGTTCCCCGGTACAAGTCTGAGTCAGATATACAGGGCAAGAATATCAGACAGTTCCCCGGTACAAGTCTGAGTCAGATATACAGGGCAAGGCTATCAGACAGTTCCCCGGTTCAAGTCTGAGTCAGACATACAGGGCAAGGCTATCAGACAGCTCCCCGGTACAAGTCTGAGTAAGACATACACAGCAAGGCTATCTGACAGCTCCCCTTGTGCAAGTCTGAGTCAGACGTACACAGCAAGGCTATCAGACAGCCCCCCGGTACAAGTCTGAGTCAGACGTACACAGCAAGGCTATCAGACAGTTCCCCGGTACAAGTCTGAGTCAGACATACACAGCAAGGCTGTCACACAGCTCCCCGCTACAAGTCTGAGTCAGACATACACAGCAAGGCTATCTGACAGCTCCCCGGTACAAGTCTGAGTCAGACATACACAGCAAGGCTATCAGACAGCTCCCCGATACAAGTCTGAGTCAGACATACAGGGCAAGGCTATCAGACAGCTCCCCGGTACAAGTCTGAGTCAGACATACACAGCAAGGCTATCTGACAGCTCCCCGGTACAAGTCTGAGTCAGACATACACAGCAAGGCTATCTGACAGCTCCCCGGTACAAGTCTGAGTCAGACATACACAGCAAGACTATCAGACAGCTCCCCGGTACAAGTCTGAGTCAGACATACACAGCAAGGCTAGCAAACAGATCACCGGTACAAGTCTGAGTCAGACATACACAGCAAGGCTGTCAGACAGTTCCCCGGTACAAGTCTGAGTCAGATATACAGGGCAAGAATATCAGACAGTTCCCCGGTACAAGTCTGAGTCAGATATACAGGGCAAGGCTATCAGACAGTTCCCCGGTTCAAGTCTGAGTCAGACATACAGGGCAAGGCTATCAGACAGCTCCCCGGTACAAGTCTGAGTAAGACATACACAGCAAGGCTATCTGACAGCTCCCCTTGTGCAAGTCTGAGTCAGACGTACACAGCAAGGCTATCAGACAGCCCCCCGGTACAAGTCTGAGTCAGACGTACACAGCAAGGCTATCAGACAGTTCCCCGGTACAAGTCTGAGTCAGACATACACAGCAAGGCTGTCACACAGCTCCCCGCTACAAGTCTGAGTCAGACATACACAGCAAGGCTATCTGACAGCTCCCCGGTACAAGTCTGAGTCAGACATACACAGCAAGGCTATCAGACAGCTCCCCGGTACAAGTCTGAGTCAGACATACAGGGCAAGGCTATCAGACAGCTCCCCGGTACAAGTCTGAGTCAGACATACACAGCAAGGCTATCTGACAGCTCCCCGGTACAAGTCTGAGTCAGACATACACAGCAAGGCTATCAGACAGCTCCCCGGTACAAGTCTGAGTCAGACATACACAGCAAGGCTAGCAAACAGTTCACCGGTACAAGTCTGAGTCAGACATACACAGCAAGGCTGTCAGACAGTTCCCCGGTACAAGTCTGAGTCAGATATACAGGGCAAGAATATCAGACAGTTCCCCGGTACAAGTCTGAGTCAGATATACAGGGAAAGGCTATCAGACAGCTCCCCGGTACAAGTCTGAGTCAGACATACACAGCAAGGCTATCTGACAGCTCCCCGGTACAAGTCTGAGTCAGATGTACACAGCAAGGCTATCAGACAGCTCACCGGTACAAGTCTGAGTCAGACATACACAGCAAGGCTGTCAGACAGCTCCCCGGTACAAGTCTGAGTCAGACATACAGGGCAAGGCTATCAGACAGCTCCCCGGTACAAGTCTGAGTCAGACATACACAGCAAGGCTATCTGACAGCTCCCCTTGTACAAGTCTGAGTCAGACGTACACAGCAAGGCTATCTGACAGCTCCCCGGTACAAGTCTGAGTCAGACATACACAGCAAGGCTGTCACACAGCTCCCCACTACAAGTCTGAGTCAGACATACACAGCAAGGCTATCTGACAGCTCCCCGGTACAAGTCTGAGTCAGACATACACAGCAAGGCTATCAGACAGCTCCCCGGTACAAGTCTGAGTCAGACATACACAGCAAGGCTATCTGACAGCTCCCCGGTACAAGTCTGAGTCAGACATACACAGCAAGACTATCAGACAGCTCCCCGGTACAAGTCTGAGTCAGACATACACAGCAAGGCTAGCAAACAGATCACCGGTACAAGTCTGAGTCAGACATACACAGCAAGGCTGTCAGACAGTTCCCCGGTACAAGTCTGAGTCAGATATACAGGGCAAGAATATCAGACAGTTCCCCGGTACAAGTCTGAGTCAGATATACAGGGCAAGGCTATCAGACAGCTCCCCGGTACAAGTCTGAGTCAGACATACACAGCAAGGCTATCAGACAGTTCCCCGGAACAAGTCTGAGTCAGACATACAGGGCAAGGCTATCAGACAGTTCCCCGGTACAAGTCTTAGTCAGACGTACACAGCAAGGCTATCAGACAGTTCCCCGGTACAAGTCTGAGTCAGACATACACAGCAAGGCTATCAGACAGCTCCCCGGTACAAGTCTGAGTCAGACATACACAGCAAGGCTGTCAGACAGCTCCCCGGTACAAGTCTGAGTCAGACATACAGGGCAAGGCTATCAGACAGCTCCCCGGTACAAGTCTGAGTCAGACATACACAGCAAGGCTATCTGACAGCTCCCCGGTACAAGTCTGAGTCAGACATACACAGCAAGGCTATCAGACAGCTCCCCGGTACAAGTCTGAGTCAGACATACACAGCAAGGCTAGCAAACAGTTCACCGGTACAAGTCTGAGTCAGACATACACAGCAAGGCTGTTAGACAGTTCCCCGGTACAAGTCTGAGTCAGACATACAGGGCAAGAATATCAGACAGTTCCCCGGTACAAGTCTGAGTCAGACATACAGGGCAAGGCTATCAGACAGCTCCCCGGTACAAGTCTGAGTAAGACATACACAGCAAGGCTATCTGACAGCTCCCCTTGTGCAAGTCTGAGTCAGACGTACACAGCAAGGCTATCAGACAGCTCCCCGGTACAAGTCTGAGTCAGACGTACACAGCAAGGCAATCAGACAGTTCCCCGGTACAAGTCTGAGTCAGACATACACAGCAAGGCTGTCACACAGCTCCCCGCTACAAGTCTGAGTCAGACATACACAGCAAGGCTATCTGACAGCTCCCCGGTACAAGTCTGAGTCAGACATACACAGCAAGGCTATCAGACAGCTCCCCGGTACAAGTCTGAGTCAGACATACACAGCAAGGCTCTCTGACAGCTCCCCGGTACAAGTCTGAGTCAGACATACACAGCAAGGCTATCAGACAGCTCCCCGGTACAAGTCTGAGTCAGACATACACAGCAAGGCTAGCAAACAGATCACCGGTACAAGTCTGAGTCAGACGTACACAGCAAGGCTATCAGACAGTTCCCCGGTACAAGTCTGAGTCAGACATACACAGCAAGGCTATCAGACAGCTCCCCGGTACAAGTCTGAGTCAGACATACACAGCAAGGCTGTCAGACAGCTCCCCGGTACAAGTCTGAGTCAGACATACAGGGCAAGGCTATCAGACAGCTCCCCGGTACAAGTCTGAGTCAGACATACACAGCAAGGCTATCTGACAGCTCCCCGGTACAAGTCTGAGTCAGACATACACAGCAAGGCTATCAGACAGCTCCCCGGTACAAGTCTGAGTCAGACATACACAGCAAGGCTAGCAAACAGTTCACCGGTACAAGTCTGAGTCAGACATACACAGCAAGGCTGTTAGACAGTTCCCCGGTACAAGTCTGAGTCAGACATACAGGGCAAGAATATCAGACAGTTCCCCGGTACAAGTCTGAGTCAGACATACAGGGCAAGGCTATCAGACAGCTCCCCGGTACAAGTCTGAGTAAGACATACACAGCAAGGCTATCTGACAGCTCCCCTTGTGCAAGTCTGAGTCAGACGTACACAGCAAGGCTATCAGACAGCTCCCCGGTACAAGTCTGAGTCAGACGTACACAGCAAGGCAATCAGACAGTTCCCCGGTACAAGTCTGAGTCAGACATACACAGCAAGGCTGTCACACAGCTCCCCGCTACAAGTCTGAGTCAGACATACACAGCAAGGCTATCTGACAGCTCCCCGGTACAAGTCTGAGTCAGACATACACAGCAAGGCTATCAGACAGCTCCCCGGTACAAGTCTGAGTCAGACATACACAGCAAGGCTCTCTGACAGCTCCCCGGTACAAGTCTGAGTCAGACATACACAGCAAGGCTATCTGACAGCTCCCCGGTACAAGTCTGAGTCAGACATACACAGCAAGGCTATCAGACAGCTCCCCGGTACAAGTCTGAGTCAGACATACACAGCAAGGCTAGCAAACAGTTCACCGGTACAAGTCTGAGTCAGACATACACAGCAAGGCTGTTAGACAGTTCCCCGGTACAAGTCTGAGTCAGACATACAGGGCAAGAATATCAGACAGTTCCCCGGTACAAGTCTGAGTCAGACATACAGGGCAAGGCTATCAGACAGCTCCCCGGTACAAGTCTGAGTAAGACATACACAGCAAGGCTATCTGACAGCTCCCCTTGTGCAAGTCTGAGTCAGACGTACACAGCAAGGCTATCAGACAGCTCCCCGGTACAAGTCTGAGTCAGACGTACACAGCAAGGCAATCAGACAGTTCCCCGGTACAAGTCTGAGTCAGACATACACAGCAAGGCTGTCACACAGCTCCCCGCTACAAGTCTGAGTCAGACATACACAGCAAGGCTATCTGACAGCTCCCCGGTACAAGTCTGAGTCAGACATACACAGCAAGGCTATCAGACAGCTCCCCGGTACAAGTCTGAGTCAGACATACACAGCAAGGCTCTCTGACAGCTCCCCGGTACAAGTCTGAGTCAGACATACACAGCAAGGCTATCAGACAGCTCCCCGGTACAAGTCTGAGTCAGACATACACAGCAAGGCTAGCAAACAGATCACCGGTACAAGTCTGAGTCAGACGTACACAGCAAGGCTATCAGACAGTTCCCCGGTACAAGTCTGAGTCAGACATACACAGCAAGGCTATCAGACAGCTCCCCGGTACAAGTCTGAGTCAGACATACACAGCAAGGCTGTCAGACAGCTCCCCGGTACAAGTCTGAGTCAGACATACAGGGCAAGGCTATCAGACAGCTCCCCGGTACAAGTCTGAGTCAGACATACACAGCAAGGCTATCTGACAGCTCCCCGGTACAAGTCTGAGTCAGACATACACAGCAAGGCTATCAGACAGCTCCCCGGTACAAGTCTGAGTCAGACATACACAGCAAGGCTAGCAAACAGTTCACCGGTACAAGTCTGAGTCAGACATACACAGCAAGGCTGTTAGACAGTTCCCCGGTACAAGTCTGAGTCAGACATACAGGGCAAGAATATCAGACAGTTCCCCGGTACAAGTCTGAGTCAGACATACAGGGCAAGGCTATCAGACAGCTCCCCGGTACAAGTCTGAGTAAGACATACACAGCAAGGCTATCTGACAGCTCCCCTTGTGCAAGTCTGAGTCAGACGTACACAGCAAGGCTATCAGACAGCTCCCCGGTACAAGTCTGAGTCAGACGTACACAGCAAGGCAATCAGACAGTTCCCCGGTACAAGTCTGAGTCAGACATACACAGCAAGGCTGTCACACAGCTCCCCGCTACAAGTCTGAGTCAGACATACACAGCAAGGCTATCTGACAGCTCCCCGGTACAAGTCTGAGTCAGACATACACAGCAAGGCTATCAGACAGCTCCCCGGTACAAGTCTGAGTCAGACATACACAGCAAGGCTCTCTGACAGCTCCCCGGTACAAGTCTGAGTCAGACATACACAGCAAGGCTATCAGACAGCTCCCCGGTACAAGTCTGAGTCAGACATACACAGCAAGGCTAGCAAACAGATCACCGGTACAAGTCTGAGTCAGACATACACAGCAAGGCTGTCAGACAGTTCCCCGGTACAAGTCTGAGTCAGATATACAGGGCAAGAAAATCAGACAGTTCCCCGGTACAAGTCTTAGTCAGATATACAGGGCAAGGCTATCAGTCAGCTCCCCGGTACAAGTCTGAGTCAGACATACACAGCAAGGCTATCAGACAGCTCCCCGGTACAAGTCTGAGTCAGACGTACACAGCAAGGCTATCAGACAGTTCCCCGGAACAAGTCTGAGTCAGACATACAGGGCAAGGCTATCAGACAGTTCCCCGGTACAAGTCTTAGTCAGACGTACACAGCAAGGCTATCAGACAGTTCCCCGGTACAAGTCTTAGTCAGACATACACAGCAAGGCTATCAGACAGCTCCCCGGTACAAGTCTGAGTCAGACATACACAGCAAGGCTGTCAGACAGCTCCCCGGTACAAGTCTGAGTCAGACATACAGGGCAAGGCTATCAGACAGCTCCCCGGTACAAGTCTGAGTCAGACATACACAGCAAGGCTATCTGACAGCTCCCCGGTACAAGTCTGAGTCAGACATACACAGCAAGGCTATCAGACAGCTCCCCGGTACAAGTCTGAGTCAGACATACACAGCAAGGCTAGCAAACAGTTCACCGGTACAAGTCAGAGTCAGACATACACAGCAAGGCTGTCAGACAGTTCCCCGGTACAAGTCTGAGTCAGACATACAGGGCAAGAATATCAGACAGTTCCCCGGTACAAGTCTGAGTCAGACATACAGGGCAAGGCTATCAGACAGCTCCCCGGTACAAGTCTGAGTAAGACATACACAGCAAGGCTATCTGACAGCTCCCCTTGTGCAAGTCTGAGTCAGACGTACACAGCAAGACTATCAGACAGCTCCCCGGTACAAGTCTGAGTCAGACATACACAGCAAGGCTAGCAAACAGATCACCGGTACAAGTCTGAGTCAGACATACACAGCAAGGCTGTCAGACAGTTCCCCGGTACAAGTCTGAGTCAGATATACAGGGCAAGAATATCAGACAGTTCCCCGGTACAAGTCTGAGTCAGACATACACAGCAAGGCTATCAGACAGCTCCCCGGTACAAGTCTGAGTCAGACATACACAGCAAGGCTATCAGACAGCTCCCCAGTACAAGTCTGAGTCAGACGTACACAGCAAGGCTATCAGACAGTTCCCCGGAACAAGTCTGAGTCAGACATACAGGGCAAGGCTATCAGACAGTTCCCCGGTACAAGTCTTAGTCAGACGTACACAGCAAGGCTATCAGACAGTTCCCCGGTACAAGTCTGAGTCAGACATACACAGCAAGGCTCTCTGACAGCTCCCCGGTACAAGTCTGAGTCAGACATACACAGCAAGGCTATCAGACAGCTCCCCGGTACAAGTCTGAGTCAGACATACACAGCAAGGCTAGCAAACAGATCACCGGTACAAGTCTGAGTCAGACATACACAGCAAGGCTGTCAGACAGTTCCCCGGTACAAGTCTGAGTCAGATATACAGGGCAAGAATATCAGACAGTTCCCCGGTACAAGTCTGAGTCAGACATACACAGCAAGGCTATCAGACAGCTCCCCGGTACAAGTCTGAGTCAGACATACACAGCAAGACTAGCAAACAGTTCACCGGTACAAGTCTGAGTCAGACATACACAGCAAGGCTATCTGACAGCTCCCCGGTACAAGTCTGAGTCAGACATACACAGCAAGGCTATCAGACAGCTCCCCAGTACAAGTCTGAGTCAGACGTACACAGCAAGGCTATCAGACAGTTCCCCGGAACAAGTCTGAGTCAGACATACACGGCAAGGCTATCAGACAGTTCCCCGGTACAAGTCTGAGTCAGACGTACACGGCAAGGCTATCAGACAGTTCCCCGGTACAAGTCTGAGTCAGACATACACAGCAAGGCTATCAGACAGCTCCCCGGTACAAGTCTGAGTCAGACATACACAGCAAGGCTGTCAGACAGCTCCCCGGTACAAGTCTGAGTCAGACATACAGGGCAAGGCTATCAGACAGCTCCCCGGTACAAGTCTGAGTCAGACATACACAGCAAGGCTATCTGACAGCTCCCCGGTACAAGTCTGAGTCAGACATACACAGCAAGGCTATCAGACAGCTCCCCGGTACAAGTCTGAGTCAGACATACACAGCAAGGCTAGCAAACAGTTCACCGGTACAAGTCTGAGTCAGACATACACAGCAAGGCTGTTAGACAGTTCCCCGGTACAAGTCTGAGTCAGACATACAGGGCAAGAATATCAGACAGTTCCCCGGTACAAGTCTTAGTCAGACGTACACAGCAAGGCTATCAGACAGTTCCCCGGTACAAGTCTGAGTCAGACATACACAGCAAGGCTATCAGACAGCTCCCCGGTACAAGTCTGAGTCAGACATACACAGCAAGGCTGTCAGACAGCTCCCCGGTACAAGTCTGAGTCAGACATACAGGGCAAGGCTATCAGACAGCTCCCCGGTACAAGTCTGAGTCAGACATACACAGCAAGGCTATCTGACAGCTCCCCGGTACAAGTCTGAGTCAGACATACACAGCAAGGCTATCAGACAGCTCCCCGGTACAAGTCTGAGTCAGACATACACAGCAAGGCTAGCAAACAGTTCACCGGTACAAGTCAGAGTCAGACATACACAGCAAGGCTGTCAGACAGTTCCCCGGTACAAGTCTGAGTCAGACATACAGGGCAAGAATATCAGACAGTTCCCCGGTACAAGTCTGAGTCAGACATACAGGGCAAGGCTATCAGACAGCTCCCCGGTACAAGTCTGAGTAAGACATACACAGCAAGGCTATCTGACAGCTCCCCTTGTGCAAGTCTGAGTCAGACGTACACAGCAAGACAATCAGACAGCTCCCCGGTACAAGTCTGAGTCAGACATACACAGCAAGGCTAGCAAACAGATCACCGGTACAAGTCTGAGTCAGACATACACAGCAAGGCTGTCAGACAGTTCCCCGGTACAAGTCTGAGTCAGATATACAGGGCAAGAATATCAGACAGTTCCCCGGTACAAGTCTGAGTCAGACATACACAGCAAGGCTATCAGACAGCTCCCCGGTACAAGTCTGAGTCAGACATACACAGCAAGACTAGCAAACAGTTCACCGGTACAAGTCTGAGTCAGACATACACAGCAAGGCTATCTGACAGCTCCCCGGTACAAGTCTGAGTCAGACATACACAGCAAGGCTATCAGACAGCTCCCCAGTACAAGTCTGAGTCAGACGTACACAGCAAGGCTATCAGACAGTTCCCCGGAACAAGTCTGAGTCAGACATACAGGGCAAGGCTATCAGACAGTTCCCCGGTACAAGTCTTAGTCAGACGTACACCGCAAGGCTATCAGACAGTTCCCCGGTACAAGTCTGAGTCAGACATACACAGCAAGGCTATCAGACAGCTCCCCGGTACAAGTCTGAGTCAGACATACACAGCAAGGCTGTCAGACAGCTCCCCGGTACAAGTCTGAGTCAGACATACAGGGCAAGGCTATCAGACAGCTCCCCGGTACAAGTCTGAGTCAGACATACACAGCAAGGCTATCTGACAGCTCCCCGGTACAAGTCTGAGTCAGACATACACAGCAAGGCTATCAGACAGCTCCCCGGTACAAGTCTGAGTCAGACATACACAGCAAGGCTAGCAAACAGTTCACCGGTACAAGTCTGAGTCAGACATACACAGCAAGGCTGTTAGACAGTTCCCCGGTACAAGTCTGAGTCAGACATACAGGGCAAGAATATCAGACAGTTCCCCGGTACAAGTCTGAGTCAGACATACAGGGCAAGGCTATCAGACAGCTCCCCGGTACAAGTCTGAGTAAGACATACACAGCAAGGCTATCTGACAGCTCCCCTTGTGCAAGTCTGAGTCAGACGTACACAGCAAGGCTATCAGACAGCTCCCCGGTACAAGTCTGAGTCAGACGTACACAGCAAGGCTATCAGACAGTTCCCCGGTACAAGTCTGAGTCAGACATACACAGCAAGGCTGTCACACAGCTCCCCGCTACAAGTCTGAGTCAGACATACACAGCAAGGCTATCTGACAGCTCCCCGGTACAAGTCTGAGTCAGACATACACAGCAAGGCTATCAGACAGCTCCCCGGTACAAGTCTGAGTCAGACATACAGGGCAAGGCTATCAGACAGCTCCCCGGTACAAGTCTGAGTCAGACATAAACAGCAAGGCTATCTGACAGCTCCCCGGTACAAGTCTGAGTCAGACATACACAGCAAGGCTATCAGACAGCTCCCCGGTACAAGTCTGAGTCAGACATACACAGCAAGGCTAGCAAACAGTTCACCGGTACAAGTCTGAGTCAGACATACACAGCAAGGCTGTCAGACAGTTCCCCGGTACAAGTCTGAGTCAGATATACAGGGCAAGAATATCAGACAGTTCCCCGGTACAAGTCTGAGTCAGATATACAGGGAAAGGCTATCAGACAGCTCCCCGGTACAAGTCTGAGTCAGACATACACAGCAAGGCTGTCAGACAGCTCCCCGGTACAAGTCTGAGTCAGATGTACACAGCAAGGCTATCAGACAGCTCACCGGTACAAGTCTGAGTCAGACATACACAGCAAGGCTGTCAGACAGCTCTCCGGTACAAGTCTGAGTCAGACATACAGGGCAAGGCTATCAGACAGCTCCCCGGTACAAGTCTGAGTCAGACATACACAGCAAGGCTATCTGACAGCTCCCCTTGTACAAGTCTGAGTCAGACGTACACAGCAAGGCTATCTGACAGCTCCCCGGTACAAGTCTGAGTCAGACATACACAGCAAGGCTGTCACACAGCTCCCCACTACAAGTCTGAGTCAGACATACACAGCAAGGCTATCTGACAGCTCCCCGGTACAAGTCTGAGTCAGACATACACAGCAAGGCTATCAGACAGCTCCCCGGTACAAGTCTGAGTCAGACATACACAGCAAGGCTATCTGACAGCTCCCCGGTACAAGTCTGAGTCAGACATACACAGCAAGACTATCAGACAGCTCCCCGGTACAAGTCTGAGTCAGACATACACAGCAAGGCTAGCAAACAGATCACCGGTACAAGTCTGAGTCAGACATACACAGCAAGGCTGTCAGACAGTTCCCCGGTACAAGTCTGAGTCAGATATACAGGGCAAGGCTATCAGACAGCTCCCCGGTACAAGTCTGAGTCAGACATACACAGCAAGGCTATCAGACAGCTCCCCGGTACAAGTCTGAGTCAGACATACACAGCAAGGCTGTCAGACAGCTCCCCGGTACAAGTCTGAGTCAGACATACAGGGCAAGGCTATCAGACAGCTCCCCGGTACAAGTCTGAGTCAGACATACACAGCAAGGCTATCTGACAGCTCCCCGGTACAAGTCTGAGTCAGACATACACAGCAAGGCTATCAGACAGCTCCCCGGTACAAGTCTGAGTCAGACATACACAGCAAGGCTAGCAAACAGTTCACCGGTACAAGTCTGAGTCAGACATACACAGCAAGGCTGTTAGACAGTTCCCCGGTACAAGTCTGAGTCAGACATACAGGGCAAGAATATCAGACAGTTCCCCGGTACAAGTCTGAGTCAGACATACAGGGCAAGGCTATCAGACAGCTCCCCGGTACAAGTCTGAGTAAGACATACACAGCAAGGCTATCTGACAGCTCCCCTTGTGCAAGTCTGAGTCAGACGTACACAGCAAGGCTATCAGACAGCTCCCCGGTACAAGTCTGAGTCAGACGTACACAGCAAGGCTATCAGACAGTTCCCCGGTACAAGTCTGAGTCAGACATACAGGGCAAGGCTATCAGACAGCTCCCCGCTACAAGTCTGAGTCAGACATACACAGCAAGGCTATCTGACAGCTCCCCGGTACAAGTCTGAGTCAGACATACACAGCAAGGCTATCTGACAGCTCCCCGGTACAAGTCTGAGTCAGACATACACAGCAAGGCTATCAGACAGCTCCCCGGTACAAGTCTGAGTCAGACATACACAGCAAGGCTAGCAAACAGTTCACCGGTACAAGTCTGAGTCAGACATACACAGCAAGGCTGTCAGACAGTTCCCCGGTACAAGTCTGAGTCAGATATACAGGGCAAGAATATCAGACAGTTCCCCGGTACAAGTCTGAGTCAGATGTACAGGGAAAGGCTATCAGACAGCTCCCCGGTACAAGTCTGAGTCAGACATACACAGCAAGGCTGTCAGACAGCTCCCCGGTACAAGTCTGAGTCAGATGTACACAGCAAGGCTATCAGACAGCTCACCGGTACAAGTCTGAGTCAGACATACACAGCAAGGCTGTCAGACAGCTCTCCGGTACAAGTCTGAGTCAGACATACAGGGCAAGGCTATCAGACAGCTCCCCGGTACAAGTCTGAGTCAGACATACACAGCAAGGCTATCTGACAGCTCCCCTTGTACAAGTCTGAGTCAGACGTACACAGCAAGGCTATCTGACAGCTCCCCGGTACAAGTCTGAGTCAGACATACACAGCAAGGCTGTCACACAGCTCCCCACTACAAGTCTGAGTCAGACATACACAGCAAGGCTATCTGACAGCTCCCCGGTACAAGTCTGAGTCAGACATACACAGCAAGGCTATCAGACAGCTCCCCGGTACAAGTCTGAGTCAGACATACACAGCAAGGCTATCTGACAGCTCCCCGGTACAAGTCTGAGTCAGACATACACAGCAAGACTATCAGACAGCTCCCCGGTACAAGTCTGAGTCAGACATACACAGCAAGGCTAGCAAACAGATCACCGGTACAAGTCTGAGTCAGACATACACAGCAAGGCTGTCAGACAGTTCCCCGGTACAAGTCTGAGTCAGATATACAGGGCAAGAATATCCGACAGTTCCCCGGTACAAGTCTGAGTCAGATATACAGGGCAAGGCTATCAGACAGCTCCCCGGTACAAGTCTGAGTCAGACATACACAGCAAGGCTATCAGACAGCTCCCCGGTACAAGTCTGAGTCAGACGTACACAGCAAGGCTATCAGACAGTTCCCCGGAACAAGTCTGAGTCAGACATACAGGGCAAGGCTATCAGACAGTTCCCCGGTACAAGTCTTAGTCAGACGTACACAGCAAGGCTATCAGACAGTTCCCCGGTACAAGTCTGAGTCAGACATACACAGCAAGGCTATCAGACAGCTCCCCGGTACAAGTCTGAGTCAGACATACACAGCAAGGCTGTCAGACAGCTCCCCGGTACAAGTCTGAGTCAGACATACAGGGCAAGGCTATCAGACAGCTCCCCGGTACAAGTCTGAGTCAGACATACACAGCAAGGCTATCTGACAGCTCCCCGGTACAAGTCTGAGTCAGACATACACAGCAAGGCTATCAGACAGCTCCCCGGTACAAGTCTGAGTCAGACATACACAGCAAGGCTAGCAAACAGTTCACCGGTACAAGTCTGAGTCAGACATACACAGCAAGGCTGTTAGACAGTTCCCCGGTACAAGTCTGAGTCAGACATACAGGGCAAGAATATCAGACAGTTCCCCGGTACAAGTCTGAGTCAGACATACAGGGCAAGGCTATCAGACAGCTCCCCGGTACAAGTCTGAGTAAGACATACACAGCAAGGCTATCTGACAGCTCCCCTTGTGCAAGTCTGAGTCAGACGTACACAGCAAGGCTATCAGACAGCTCCCCGGTACAAGTCTGAGTCAGACGTACACAGCAAGGCAATCAGACAGTTCCCCGGTACAAGTCTGAGTCAGACATACACAGCAAGGCTGTCACACAGCTCCCCGCTACAAGTCTGAGTCAGACATACACAGCAAGGCTATCTGACAGCTCCCCGGTACAAGTCTGAGTCAGACATGCACAGCAAGGCTATCAGACAGCTCCCCGGTACAAGTCTGAGTCAGACATACACAGCAAGGCTATCTGACAGCTCCCCGGTACAAGTCTGAGTCAGACATACACAGCAAGGCTATCAGACAGCTCCCCGGTACAAGTCTGAGTCAGACATACACAGCAAGGCTAGCAAACAGATCACCGGTACAAGTCTGAGTCAGACATACACAGCAAGGCTGTCAGACAGTTCCCCGGTACAAGTCTGAGTCAGATATACAGGGCAAGAAAATCAGACAGTTCCCCGGTACAAGTCTGAGTCAGACATACACGGCAAGGCTATCAGACAGCTCCCCGGTACAAGTCTGAGTCAGACATACACAGCAAGGCTATCAGACAGCTCCCCGGTACAAGTCTGAGTCAGACGTACACAGCAAGGCTATCAGACAGCTCCCCGGAACAAGTCTGAGTCAGACATACAGGGCAAGGCTATCAGACAGTTCCCCGGTACAAGTCTTGGTCAGACGTACACAGCAAGGCTATCAGACAGTTCCCCGGTACAAGTCTGAGTCAGACATACACAGCAAGGCTATCAGACAGCTCCCCGGTACAAGTCTGAGTCAGACATACACAGCAAGGCTGTCAGACAGCTCCCCGGTACAAGTCTGAGTCAGACATACAGGGCAAGGCTATCAGACAGCTCCCCGGTACAAGTCTGAGTCAGACATACACAGCAAGGCTATCTGACAGCTCCCCGGTACAAGTCTGAGTCAGACATACACAGCAAGGCTATTAGACAGCTCCCCGGTACAAGTCTGAGTCAGACATACACAGCAAGGCTAGCAAACAGTTCACCGGTACAAGTCTGAGTCAGACATACACAGCAAGGCTATCTGACAGCTCCCCGGTACAAGTCTGAGTCAGACATGCACAGCAAGGCTATCAGACAGCTCCCCGGTACAAGTCTGAGTCAGACATACACAGCAAGGCTATCTGACAGCTCCCCGGTACAAGTCTGAGTCAGACATACACAGCAAGGCTATCAGACAGCTCCCCGGTACAAGTCTGAGTCAGACATACACAGCAAGGCTAGCAAACAGATCACCGGTACAAGTCTGAGTCAGACATACACAGCAAGGCTGTCAGACAGTTCCCCGGTACAAGTCTGAGTCAGATATACAGGGCAAGAAAATCAGACAGTTCCCCGGTACAAGTCTGAGTCAGATATACAGGGCAAGGCTATCAGACAGCTCCCCGGTACAAGTCTGAGTCAGACATACACAGCAAGGCTATCAGACAGCTCCCCGGTACAAGTCTGAGTCAGACGTACACAGCAAGGCTATCAGACAGCTCCCCGGAACAAGTCTGAGTCAGACATACAGGGCAAGGCTATCAGACAGTTCCCCGGTACAAGTCTTAGTCAGACGTACACAGCAAGGCTATCAGACAGTTCCCCGGTACAAGTCTGAGTCAGACATACACAGCAAGGCTATCAGACAGCTCCCCGGTACAAGTCTGAGTCAGACATACACAGCAAGGCTGTCAGACAGCTCCCCGGTACAAGTCTGAGTCAGACATACAGGGCAAGGCTATCAGACAGCTCCCCGGTACAAGTCTGAGTCAGACATACACAGCAAGGCTATCTGACAGCTCCCCGGTACAAGTCTGAGTCAGACATACACAGCAAGGCTATTAGACAGCTCCCCGGTACAAGTCTGAGTCAGACATACACAGCAAGGCTAGCAAACAGTTCACCGGTACAAGTCAGAGTCAGACATACACAGCAAGGCTGTCAGACAGTTCCCCGGTACAAGTCTGAGTCAGACATACAGGGCAAGAATATCAGACAGTTCCCCGGTACAAGTCTGAGTCAGACATACAGGGCAAGGCTATCAGACAGCTCCCCGGTACAAGTCTGAGTAAGACATACACAGCAAGGCTATCTGACAGCTCCCCTTGTGCAAGTCTGAGTCAGACGTACACAGCAAGGCTATCAGACAGCTCCCCGGTACAAGTCTGAGTCAGACATACACAGCAAGGCTATCAGACAGTTCCCCGGTACAAGTCTGAGTCAGACATACACAGCAAGGCTATCTGACAGCTCCCCGGTACAAGTCTGAGTCAGACATACACAGCAAGGCTATCAGACAGTTCCCCGGTACAAGTCTGAGTCAGACGTACACAGCAAGGCTATCAGACAGTTCCCCGGTACAAGTCTGAGTCAGACGTACACAGCAAGGCTATCAGACAGTTCCCCGGTACAAGTCTGAGTCAGACATACAGGGCAAGGCTATCAGACAGTTCCCCGGTACAAGTCTGAGTCAGACGTACACAGCAAGGCTATCAGACAGTTCCCCGGTACAAGTCTGAGTCAGACATACACAGCAAGGCTATCAGACAGCTCCCCGGTACAAGTCTGAGTCAGACATACACAGCAAGGCTGTCAGACAGCTCCCCGCTACAAGTCTGAGTCAGACATACACAGCAAGGCTATCTGACAGCTCCCCGGTACAAGTCTGAGTCAGACATACACAGCAAGGCTATCAGACAGTTCCCCGGTACAAGTCTGAGTCAGACGTACACAGCAAGGCTATCAGACAGTTCCCCGGTACAAGTCTGAGTCAGACATACAGGGCAAGGCTATCAGACAGTTCCCCGGTACAAGTCTGAGTCAGACGTACACAGCAAGGCTATCAGACAGTTCCCCGGTACAAGTCTGAGTCAGACATACACAGCAAGGCTATCAGACAGCTCCCCGGTACAAGTCTGAGTCAGAAATACACAGCAAGGCTGTCAGACAGCTCCCCGCTACAAGTCTGAGTCAGACATACACATCAAGGCTATCTGACAGCTCCCCGGTACAAGTCTGAGTCAGACATACACAGCAAGGCTATCAGACAGCTCCCCGGTACAAGTCTGAGTCAGACATACACAGCAAGGCTATCTGACAGCTCCCCGGTACAAGTCTGAGTCAGACATACACAGCAAGGCTATTAGACAGCTCCCCGGTACAAGTCTGAGTCAGACATACACAGCAAGGCTAGCAAACAGTTCACCGGTACAAGTCAGAGTCAGACATACACAGCAAGGCTGTCAGACAGTTCCCCGGTACAAGTCTGAGTCAGACATACAGGGCAAGAATATCAGACAGTTCCCCGGTACAAGTCTGAGTCAGACATACAGGGCAAGGCTATCAGACAGCTCCCCGGTACAAGTCTGAGTAAGACATACACAGCAAGGCTATCTGACAGCTCCCCTTGTGCAAGTCTGAGTCAGACGTACACAGCAAGGCTATCAGACAGCTCCCCGGTACAAGTCTGAGTCAGACATACACAGCAAGGCTATCAGACAGTTCCCCGGTACAAGTCTGAGTCAGACATACACAGCAAGGCTATCTGACAGCTCCCCGGTACAAGTCTGAGTCAGACATACACAGCAAGGCTATCAGACAGTTCCCCGGTACAAGTCTGAGTCAGACGTACACAGCAAGGCTATCAGACAGTTCCCCGGTACAAGTCTGAGTCAGACGTACACAGCAAGGCTATCAGACAGTTCCCCGGTACAAGTCTGAGTCAGACATACAGGGCAAGGCTATCAGACAGTTCCCCGGTACAAGTCTGAGTCAGACGTACACAGCAAGGCTATCAGACAGTTCCCCGGTACAAGTCTGAGTCAGACATACACAGCAAGGCTATCAGACAGCTCCCCGGTACAAGTCTGAGTCAGACATACACAGCAAGGCTGTCAGACAGCTCCCCGCTACAAGTCTGAGTCAGACATACACAGCAAGGCTATCTGACAGCTCCCCGGTACAAGTCTGAGTCAGACATACACAGCAAGGCTATCAGACAGTTCCCCGGTACAAGTCTGAGTCAGACGTACACAGCAAGGCTATCAGACAGTTCCCCTGTACAAGTCTGAGTCAGACATACAGGGCAAGGGTATCAGACAGTTCCCCGGTACAAGTCTGAGTCAGACGTACACAGCAAGGCTATCAGACAGTTCCCCGGTACAAGTCTGAGTCAGACATACACAGCAAGGCTATCAGACAGCTCCCCGGTACAAGTCTGAGTCAGAAATACACAGCAAGGCTGTCAGACAGCTCCCCGCTACAAGTCTGAGTCAGACATACACAGCAAGGCTATCTGACAGCTCCCCGGTACAAGTCTGAGTCAGACATACACAGCAAGGCTATCAGACAGCTCCCCGGTACAAGTCTGAGTCAGACATACACAGCAAGGCTATCTGACAGCTCCCCGGTACAAGTCTGAGTCAGACATACACAGCAAGGCTATCAGACAGCTCCCCGGTACAAGTCTGAGTCAGACATACACAGCAAGGCTAGCAAACAGTTCACCGGTACAAGTCTGAGTCAGATATACACAGCAAGGCTGTCAGACAGTTCCCCGGTACAAGTCTGAGTCAGATATACAGGGCAAGAATATCAGACAGTTCCCCGGTACAAGTCTGAGTCAGATATACAGGGCAAGGCTATCAGACAGCTCCCCGGTACAAGTCTGAGTCGGACATACACAGCAAGGCTGTCAGACAGCTCCCCGGTACAAGTCTGAGTCAGACATACAGGGCAAGGCTATCAGACAGCTCCCCGGTACAAGTCTGAGTCAGACATACACAGCAAGGCTATCTGACAGCTCCCCTTGTACAAGTCTGAGTCAGACGTACACAGCAAGGCTATCTGACAGCTCCCCGCTACAAGTCTGAGTCAGACATACACAGCAAGGCTGTCACACAGCTCCCCGCTACAAGTCTGAGTCAGACATACACAGCAAGGCTATCTGACAGCTCCCCGGTACAAGTCTGAGTCAGACATACACAGCAAGGCTATCAGACAGCTCCCCGGTACAAGTCTGAGTCAGACATACACAGCAAGGCTATCTGACAGCTCCCCGGTACAAGTCTGAGTCAGACATACACAGCAAGGCTATCAGACAGCTCCCCGGTACAAGTCTGAGTCAGACATACACAGCAAGGCTAGCAAACAGATCACCGGTACAAGTCTGAGTCAGACATACACAGCAAGGCTGTCAGACAGTTCCCCGGTACAAGTCTGAGTCAGATATACAGGGCAAGAATATCAGACAGTTCCCCGGTACAAGTCTGAGTCAGATATACAGGGCAAGGCTATCAGACAGCTCCCCGGTACAAGTCTGAGTCAGACATACAGGGCAAGGCTAGCAAACAGATCACCGGTACAAGTCTGAGTCAGACATACACAGCAAGGCTGTCAGACAGCTCCCCGCTACAAGTCTGAGTCAGACATACACAGCAAGGCTATCTGACAGCTCCCCGGTACAAGTCTGAGTCAGACATACACAGCAAGGCTATCAGACAGTTCCCCGGTACAAGTCTGAGTCAGACGTACACAGCAAGGCTATCAGACAGTTCCCCGGTACAAGTCTGAGTCAGACATACAGGGCAAGGCTATCAGACAGTTCCCCGGTACAAGTCTGAGTCAGACGTACACAGCAAGGCTATCAGACAGTTCCCCGGTACAAGTCTGAGTCAGACATACACAGCAAGGCTATCAGACAGCTCCCCGGTACAAGTCTGAGTCAGACATACACAGCAAGGCTATCAGACAGCTCCCCGGTACAAGTCTGAGTCAGACATACACAGCAAGGCTAGCAAACAGATCACCGGTACAAGTCTGAGTCAGACGTACACAGCAAGGCTATCAGACAGTTCCCCGGTACAAGTCTGAGTCAGACATACAGGGCAAGGCTATCAGACAGTTCCCCGGTACAAGTCTGAGTCAGACGTACACAGCAAGGCTATCAGACAGTTCCCCGGTACAAGTCTGAGTCAGACATACACAGCAAGGCTATCAGACAGCTCCCCGGTACAAGTCTGAGTCAGAAATACACAGCAAGGCTGTCAGACAGCTCCCCGCTACAAGTCTGAGTCAGACATACACAGCAAGGCTATCTGACAGCTCCCCGGTACAAGTCTGAGTCAGACATACACAGCAAGGCTATCAGACAGCTCCCCGGTACAAGTCTGAGTCAGACATACACAGCAAGGCTATCTGACAGCTCCCCGGTACAAGTCTGAGTCAGACATACACAGCAAGGCTATTAGACAGCTCCCCGGTACAAGTCTGAGTCAGACATACACAGCAAGGCTAGCAAACAGTTCACCGGTACAAGTCAGAGTCAGACATACACAGCAAGGCTGTCAGACAGTTCCCCGGTACAAGTCTGAGTCAGACATACAGGGCAAGAATATCAGACAGTTCCCCGGTACAAGTCTGAGTCAGACATACAGGGCAAGGCTATCAGACAGCTCCCCGGTACAAGTCTGAGTAAGACATACACAGCAAGGCTATCTGACAGCTCCCCTTGTGCAAGTCTGAGTCAGACGTACACAGCAAGGCTATCAGACAGCTCCCCGGTACAAGTCTGAGTCAGACATACACAGCAAGGCTATCAGACAGTTCCCCGGTACAAGTCTGAGTCAGACATACACAGCAAGGCTATCTGACAGCTCCCCGGTACAAGTCTGAGTCAGACATACACAGCAAGGCTATCAGACAGTTCCCCGGTACAAGTCTGAGTCAGACGTACACAGCAAGGCTATCAGACAGTTCCCCGGTACAAGTCTGAGTCAGACGTACACAGCAAGGCTATCAGACAGTTCCCCGGTACAAGTCTGAGTCAGACATACAGGGCAAGGCTATCAGACAGTTCCCCGGTACAAGTCTGAGTCAGACGTACACAGCAAGGCTATCAGACAGTTCCCCGGTACAAGTCTGAGTCAGACATACACAGCAAGGCTATCAGACAGCTCCCCGGTACAAGTCTGAGTCAGACATACACAGCAAGGCTGTCAGACAGCTCCCCGCTACAAGTCTGAGTCAGACATACACAGCAAGGCTATCTGACAGCTCCCCGGTACAAGTCTGAGTCAGACATACACAGCAAGGCTATCAGACAGTTCCCCGGTACAAGTCTGAGTCAGACGTACACAGCAAGGCTATCAGACAGTTCCCCGGTACAAGTCTGAGTCAGACATGCAGGGCAAGGCTATCAGACAGTTCCCCGGTACAAGTCTGAGTCAGACGTACACAGCAAGGCTATCAGACAGTTCCCCGGTACAAGTCTGAGTCAGACATACACAGCAAGGCTATCAGACAGCTCCCCGGTACAAGTCTGAGTCAGAAATACACAGCAAGGCTGTCAGACAGCTCCCCGCTACAAGTCTGAGTCAGACATACACAGCAAGGCTATCTGACAGCTCCCCGGTACAAGTCTGAGTCAGACATACACAGCAAGGCTATCAGACAGCTCCCCGGTACAAGTCTGAGTCAGACATACACAGCAAGGCTATCTGACAGCTCCCCGGTACAAGTCTGAGTCAGACATACACAGCAAGGCTATCAGACAGCTCCCCGGTACAAGTCTGAGTCAGACATACACAGCAAGGCTAGCAAACAGTTCACCGGTACAAGTCTGAGTCAGATATACACAGCAAGGCTGTCAGACAGTTCCCCGGTACAAGTCTGAGTCAGATATACAGGGCAAGAATATCAGACAGTTCCCCGGTACAAGTCTGAGTCAGATATACAGGGCAAGGCTATCAGACAGCTCCCCGGTACAAGTCTGAGTCGGACATACACAGCAAGGCTGTCAGACAGCTCCCCGGTACAAGTCTGAGTCAGACATACAGGGCAAGGCTATCAGACAGCTCCCCGGTACAAGTCTGAGTCAGACATACACAGCAAGGCTATCTGACAGCTCCCCTTGTACAAGTCTGAGTCAGACGTACACAGCAAGGCTATCTGACAGCTCCCCGGTACAAGTCTGAGTCAGACATACACAGCAAGGCTATCTGACAGCTCCCCGGTACAAGTCTGAGTCAGACATACACAGCAAGGCTATCAGACAGCTCCCCGGTACAAGTCTGAGTCAGACATACACAGCAAGGCTATCTGACAGCTCCCCGGTACAAGTCTGAGTCAGACATACACAGCAAGGCTATCAGACAGCTCCCCGGTACAAGTCTGAGTCAGACATACACAGCAAGGCTAGCAAACAGATCACCGGTACAAGTCTGAGTCAGACATACACAGCAAGGCTGTCAGACAGTTCCCCGGTACAAGTCTGAGTCAGATATACAGGGCAAGAATATCAGACAGTTCCCCGGTACAAGTCTGAGTCAGATATACAGGGCAAGGCTATCAGACAGCTCCCCGGTACAAGTCTGAGTCAGACATACAGGGCAAGGCTAGCAAACAGATCACCGGTACAAGTCTGAGTCAGACATACACAGCAAGGCTGTCAGACAGCTCCCCGCTACAAGTCTGAGTCAGACATACACAGCAAGACTATCTGACAGCTCCCCGGTACAAGTCTGAGTCAGACATACACAGCAAGGCTATCAGACAGTTCCCCGGTACAAGTCTGAGTCAGACGTACACAGCAAGGCTATCAGACAGTTCCCCGGTACAAGTCTGAGTCAGACATACAGGGCAAGGCTATCAGACAGTTCCCCGGTACAAGTCTGAGTCAGACGTACACAGCAAGGCTATCAGACAGTTCCCCGGTACAAGTCTGAGTCAGACATACACAGCAAGGCTATCAGACAGCTCCCCGGTACAAGTCTGAGTCAGACATACACAGCAAGGCTATCAGACAGCTCCCCGGTACAAGTCTGAGTCAGACATACACAGCAAGGCTAGCAAACAGATCACCGGTACAAGTCTGAGTCAGACATACACAGCAAGGCTGTCAGACAGTTCCCCGGTACAAGTCTGAGTCAGATATACAGGGCAAGAATATCAGACAGTTCCCCGGTACAAGTCTGAGTCAGATATACAGGGCAAGGCTATCAGACAGCTCCCCGGTACAAGTCTGAGTCAGACATACAGGGCAAGGCTAGCAAACAGATCACCGGTACAAGTCTGAGTCAGACATACACAGCAAGGCTGTCAGACAGCTCCCCGCTACAAGTCTGAGTCAGACATACACAGCAAGGCTATCTGACAGCTCCCCGGTACAAGTCTGAGTCAGACATACACAGCAAGGCTATCAGACAGTTCCCCGGTACAAGTCTGAGTCAGACGTACACAGCAAGGCTATCAGACAGTTCCCCGGTACAAGTCTAAGTCAGACATACAGGGCAAGGCTATCAGACAGTTCCCCGGTACAAGTCTGAGTCAGACGTACACAGCAAGGCTATCAGACAGTTCCCCGGTACAAGTCTGAGTCAGACATACACAGCAAGGCTATCAGACAGCTCCCCGGTACAAGTCTGAGTCAGAAATACACAGCAAGGCTGTCAGACAGCTCCCCGCTACAAGTCTGAGTCAGACATACACAGCAAGGCTATCTGACAGCTCCCCGGTACAAGTCTGAGTCAGACATACACAGCAAGGCTATCAGACAGCTCCCCGGTACAAGTCTGAGTCAGACATACACAGCAAGGCTATCTGACAGCTCCCCGGTACAAGTCTGAGTCAGACATACACAGCAAGGCTATCAGACAGCTCCCCGGTACAAGTCTGAGTCAGACATACACAGCAAGGCTAGCAAACAGTTCACCGGTACAAGTCTGAGTCAGATATACACAGCAAGGCTGTCAGACAGTTCCCCGGTACAAGTCTGAGTCAGATATACAGGGCAAGAATATCAGACAGTTCCCCGGTACAAGTCTGAGTCAGATATACAGGGCAAGGCTATCAGACAGCTCCCCGGTACAAGTCTGAGTCGGACATACACAGCAAGGCTGTCAGACAGCTCCCCGGTACAAGTCTGAGTCAGACATACAGGGCAAGGCTATCAGACAGCTCCCCGGTACAAGTCTGAGTCAGACATACACAGCAAGGCTATCTGACAGCTCCCCTTGTACAAGTCTGAGTCAGACGTACACAGCAAGGCTATCTGACAGCTCCCCGGTACAAGTCTGAGTCAGACATACACAGCAAGGCTGTCACACAGCTCCCCGCTACAAGTCTGAGTCAGACATACACAGCAAGGCTATCTGACAGCTCCCCGGTACAAGTCTGAGTCAGACATACACAGCAAGGCTATCAGACAGCTCCCCGGTACAAGTCTGAGTCAGACATACACAGCAAGGCTATCTGACAGCTCCCCGGTACAAGTCTGAGTCAGACATACACAGCAAGGCTATCAGACAGCTCCCCGGTACAAGTCTGAGTCAGACATACACAGCAAGGCTAGCAAACAGATCACCGGTACAAGTCTGAGTCAGACATACACAGCAAGGCTGTCAGACAGTTCCCCGGTACAAGTCTGAGTCAGATATACAGGGCAAGAATATCAGACAGTTCCCCGGTACAAGTCTGAGTCAGATATACAGGACAAGGCTATCAGACAGCTCCCCGGTACAAGTCTGAGTCAGACATACAGGGCAAGGCTAGCAAACAGATCACCGGTACAAGTCTGAGTCAGACATACACAGCAAGGCTGTCAGACAGTTCCCCGGTACAAGTCTGAGTCAGACATACACAGCAAGGCTATCTGACAGCTCCCCGGTACAAGTCTGAGTCAGACATACACAGCAAGGCTATCTGACAGCTCCCCTTGTACAAGTCTGAGTCAGACGTACACAGCAAGACTATCAGACAGCTCCCCGGTACAAGTCTGAGTCAGACATACACAGCAAGGCTAGCAAACAGATCACCGGTACAAGTCTGAGTCAGACATACACAGCAAGGCTGTCAGACAGTTCCCCGGTACAAGTCTGAGTCAGATATACAGGGCAAGAATATCAGACAGTTCCCCGGTACAAGTCTGAGTCAGATATACAGGGCAAGGCTATCAGACAGCTCCCCGGTACAAGTCTGAGTCAGACATACACAGCAAGGCTATCAGACAGCTCCCCGGTACAAGTCTGAGTCAGACATACACAGCAAGGCTAGCAAACAGTTCACCGGTACAAGTCTGAGTCAGACATACACAGCAAGGCTGTCAGACAGTTCCCCGGTACAAGTCTGAGTCAGATATACAGGGCAAGAATATCAGACAGTTCCCCGGTACAAGTCTGAGTCAGATATACAGGGCAAGGCTATCAGACAGCTCCCCGGTACAAGTCTGAGTCAGACATACACAGCAAGGCTATCAGACAGCTCCCCGGTACAAGTCTGAGTCAGACATACACAGCAAGGCTGTCAGACAGCTCCCCGGTACAAGTCTGAGTCAGACATACACAGCAAGGCTATCTGACAGCTCCCCTTGTACAAGTCTGAGTCAGACGTACACAGCAAGGCTATCTGACAGCTCCCCGGTACAAGTCTGAGTCAGACATGCACAGCAAGGCTATCAGACAGCTCCCCGGTACAAGTCTGAGTCAGACATACACAGCAAGGCTAGCAAACAGTTCACCGGTACAAGTCTGAGTCAGACATACACAGCAAGGCTGTCAGACAGTTCCCCGGTACAAGTCTGAGTCAGACATAGAGGGCAAGAATATCAGACAGTTCCCCGGTACAAGTCTGAGTCAGACATACAGGGCAAGGCTATCAGACAGCTCCCCGGTACAAGTCTGAGTAAGACATACACAGCAAGGCTATCTGACAGCTCCCCTTGTGCAAGTCTGAGTCAGACGTACACAGCAAGGCTATCAGACAGCTCCCCGGTACAAGTCTGAGTCAGACGTACACAGCAAGGCTATCAGACAGTTCCCCGGTACAAGTCTGAGTCAGACATACACAGCAAGGCTATCTGACAGCTCCCCGGTACAAGTCTGAGTCAGACATACAGGGCAAGGCTATCAGACAGTTCCCCGGTACAAGTCTGAGTCAGACGTACACAGCAAGGCTATCTGACAGCTCCCCGGTACAAGTCTGAGTCAGACATACACAGCAAGGCTAGCAAACAGATCACCGGTACAAGTCTGAGTCAGACATACACAGCAAGGCTGTCAGACAGTTCCCCGGTACAAGTCTGAGTCAGATATACAGGGCAAGAATATCAGACAGTTCCCCGGTACAAGTCTGAGTCAGATATACAGGGCAAGGCTATCAGACAGCTCCCCGGTACAAGTCTGAGTCAGACATACAGGGCAAGGCTAGCAAACAGATCACCGGTACAAGTCTGAGTCAGACATACACAGCAAGGCTGTCAGACAGTTCCCCGGTACAAGTCTGAGTCAGACATACACAGCAAGGCTATCTGACAGCTCCCCTTGTACAAGTCTGAGTCAGACGTACACAGCAAGACTATCAGACAGCTCCCCGGTACAAGTCTGAGTCAGACATACACAGCAAGGCTAGCAAACAGATCACCGGTACAAGTCTGAGTCAGACATACACAGCAAGGCTGTCAGACAGTTCCCCGGTACAAGTCTGAGTCAGATATACAGGGCAAGAATATCAGACAGTTCCCCGGTACAAGTCTGAGTCAGATATACAGGGCAAGGCTATCAGACAGCTCCCCGGTACAAGTCTGAGTCAGACATACACAGCAAGGCTATCAGACAGCTCCCCGGTACAAGTCTGAGTCAGACGTACACAGCAAGGCAATCAGACAGTTCCCCGGAACAAGTCTGAGTCAGACATACAGGGCAAGGCTATCAGACAGTTCCCCGGTACAAGTCTTAGTCAGACGTACACAGCAAGGCTATCAGACAGTTCCCCGGTACAAGTCTGAGTCAGACATACACAGCAAGGCTATCAGACAGCTCCCCGGTACAAGTCTGAGTCAGACATACACAGCAAGGCTGTCAGACAGCTCCCCGGTACAAGTCTGAGTCAGACATACAGGGCAAGGCTATCAGACAGCTCCCCGGTACAAGTCTGAGTCAGACATACACAGCAAGGCTATCTGACAGCTCCCCGGTACAAGTCTGAGTCAGACATGCACAGCAAGGCTATCAGACAGCTCCCCGGTACAAGTCTGAGTCAGACATACACAGCAAGGCTAGCAAACAGTTCACCGGTACAAGTCTGAGTCAGACATACACAGCAAGGCTGTCAGACAGTTCCCCGGTACAAGTCTGAGTCAGACATACAGGGCAAGAATATCAGACAGTTCCCCGGTACAAGTCTGAGTCAGACATACAGGGCAAGGCTATCAGACAGCTCCCCGGTACAAGTCTGAGTAAGACATACACAGCAAGGCTATCTGACAGCTCTCCTTGTGCAAGTCTGAGTCAGACGTACACAGCAAGGCTATCAGACAGTTCCCCGGTACAAGTCTGAGTCAGACATACACAGCAAGGCTATCTGACAGCTCCCCGGTACAAGTCTGAGTCAGACATACACAGCAAGGCAATCTGACAGCTCCCCGGTACAAGTCTGAGTCAGACATACACAGCAAGGCTATCTGACAGCTCCCCGGTACAAGTCTGAGTCAGACATACACAGCAAGGCAATCTGACAGCTCCCCGGTACAAGTCTGAGTCAGACATACACAGCAAGGCTATCAGACAGTTCCCCGGTACAAGTCTGAGTCAGACGTACACAGCAAGGCTATCAGACAGTTCCCCGGTACAAGTCTGAGTCAGACGTACACAGCAAGGCTATCAGACAGTTCCCCGGTACAAGTCTGAGTCAGACATACAGGGCAAGGCTATCAGACAGTTCCCCGGTACAAGTCTGAGTCAGACGTACACAGCAAGGCTATCAGACAGTTCCCCGGTACAAGTCTGAGTCAGACGTACACAGCAAGGCTATCAGACGGTTCCCCGGTACAAGTCTGAGTCAGACATACACAGCAAGGCTATCAGACAGCTCCCCGGTACAAGTCTGAGTCAGACATACACAGCAAGGCTGTCAGACAGCTCCCCGCTACAAGTCTGAGTCAGACATACACAGCAAGGCTATCTGACAGCTCCCCGGTACAAGTCTGAGTCAGACATACACAGCAAGGCTATCAGACAGTTCCCCGGTACAAGTCTGAGTCAGACGTACACAGCAAGGCTATCAGACAGTTCCCCGGTACAAGTCTGAGTCAGACATACAGGGCAAGGCTATCAGACAGTTCCCCGGTACAAGTCTGAGTCAGACGTACACAGCAAGGCTATCAGACAGTTCCCCGGTACAAGTCTGAGTCAGACATACACAGCAAGGCTATCAGACAGCTCCCCGGTACAATTCTGAGTCAGACATACACAGCAAGGCTGTCAGACAGCTCCCCGCTACAAGTCTGAGTCAGACATACACAGCAAGGCTATCTGACAGCTCCCCGGTACAAGTCTGAGTCAGACATACACAGCAAGGCTATCAGACAGCTCCCCGGTACAAGTCTGAGTCAGACATACACAGCAAGAATATCTGACAGCTCCCCGGTACAAGTCTGAGTCAGACATACACAGCAAGGCTATCAGACAGCTCCCCGGTACAAGTCTGAGTCAGACATACACAGCAAGGCTAGCAAACAGTTCCCCGGTACAAGTCTGAGTCAGACATACACAGCAAGGCTATCAGACAGCTCCCCGGTACAAGTCTGAGTCAGACATACACAGCAAGGCTGTCAGACAGCTCCCCGGTACAAGTCTGAGTCAGACATACAGGGCAAGGCTATCAGACAGCTCCCCGGTACAAGTCTGAGTCAGACATACACAGCAAGGCTATCTGACAGCTCCCCGGTACAAGTCTGAGTCAGACATGCACAGCAAGGCTATCAGACAGCTCCCCGGTACAAGTCTGAGTCAGACATACACAGCAAGGCTAGCAAACAGTTCACCGGTACAAGTCTGAGTCAGACATACACAGCAAGGCTTTCAGACAGTTCCCCGGTACAAGTCTGAGTCAGACATACAGGGCAAGAATATCAGACAGTTCCCCGGTACAAGTCTGAGTCAGACATACAGGGCAAGGCTATCAGACAGCTCCCCGGTACAAGTCTGAGTAAGACATACACAGCAAGGCTATCTGACAGCTCCCCTTGTGCAAGTCTGAGTCAGACGTACACAGCAAGGCTATCAGACAGCTCCCCGGTACAAGTCTGAGTCAGACGTACACAGCAAGGCTATCAGACAGTTCCCCGGTACAAGTCTGAGTCAGACATACACAGCAAGGCTATCTGACAGCTCCCCGGTACAAGTCTGAGTCAGACATACAGGGCAAGGCTATCAGACAGTTCCCCGGTACAAGTCTGAGTCAGACGTACACAGCAAGGCTATCTGAAAGCTCCCCGGTACAAGTCTGAGTCAGACATACACAGCAAGGCTAGCAAACAGATCACCGGTACAAGTCTGAGTCAGACATACACAGCAAGGCTGTCAGACAGTTCCCCGGTACAAGTCTGAGTCAGATATACAGGGCAAGAATATCAGACAGTTCCCCGGTACAAGTCTGAGTCAGATATACAGGGCAAGGCTATCAGACAGCTCCCCGGTACAAGTCTGAGTCAGACATACAGGGCAAGGCTAGCAAACAGATCACCGGTACAAGTCTGAGTCAGACATACACAGCAAGGCTGTCAGACAGTTCCCCGGTACAAGTCTGAGTCAGACATACACAGCAAGGCTATCTGACAGCTCCCCTTGTACAAGTCTGAGTCAGACGTACACAGCAAGACTATCAGACAGCTCCCCGGTACAAGTCTGAGTCAGACATACAGGGCAAGGCTATCAGACAGTTCCCCGGTACAAGTCTTAGTCAGACGTACACAGCAAGGCTATCAGACAGTTCCCCGGTACAAGTCTGAGTCAGACATACACAGCAAGGCTATCAGACAGCTCCCCGGTACAAGTCTGAGTCAGACATACACAGCAAGGCTGTCAGACAGCTCCCCGGTACAAGTCTGAGTCAGACATACAGGGCAAGGCTATCAGACAGCTCCCCGGTACAAGTCTGAGTCAGACATACACAGCAAGGCTATCTGACAGCTCCCCGGTACAAGTCTGAGTCAGACATGCACAGCAAGGCTATCTGACAGCTCCCCGGTACAAGTCTGAGTCAGACATACACAGCAAGGCTAGCAAACAGTTCACCGGTACAAGTCTGAGTCAGACATACACAGCATGCTGTCAGACAGTTCCCCGGTACAAGTCTGAGTCAGACATACAGGGCAAGAATATCAGACAGTTCCCCGGTACAAGTCTGAGTCAGACATACAGGGCAAGGCTATCAGACAGTTCCCCGGTACAAGTCTGAGTCAGACGTACACAGCAAGGCTATCAGACAGTTCCCCGGTACAAGTCTGAGTCAGACATACACAGCAAGGCTATCAGACAGCTCCCCGGTACAAGTCTGAGTCAGACATACACAGCAAGGCTGTCAGACAGCTCCCCGCTACAAGTCTGAGTCAGACATACACAGCAAGGCTATCTGACAGCTCCCCGGTACAAGTCTGAGTCAGACATACACAGCAAGGCTATCAGACAGCTCCCCGGTACAAGTCTGAGTCAGACATACACAGCAAGAATATCTGACAGCTCCCCGGTACAAGTCTGAGTCAGACATACACAGCAAGGCTATCAGACAGCTCCCCGGTACAAGTCTGAGTCAGACGTACACAGCAAGGCTATCAGACAGTTCCCCGGTACAAGTCTGAGTCAGACATACACAGCAAGGCTATCTGACAGCTCCCCGGTACAGGTCTGAGTCAGACATACAGGGCAAGGCTATCAGACAGTTCCCCGGTACAAGTCTGAGTCAGACGTACACAGCAAGGCTATCTGACAGCTCCCCGGTACAAGTCTGAGTCAGACATACACAGCAAGGCTAGCAAACAGATCACCGGTACAAGTCTGAGTCAGACATACACAGCAAGGCTGTCAGACAGTTCCCCGGTACAAGTCTGAGTCAGATATACAGGGCAAGAATATCAGACAGTTCCCCGGTACAAGTCTGAGTCAGATATACAGGGCAAGGCTATCAGACAGCTCCCCGGTACAAGTCTGAGTCAGACATACAGGGCAAGGCTAGCAAACAGATCACCGGTACAAGTCTGAGTCAGACATACACAGCAAGGCTGTCAGACAGTTCCCCGGTACAAGTCTGAGTCAGACATACACAGCAAGGCTATCTGACAGCTCCCCTTGTACAAGTCTGAGTCAGACGTACACAGCAAGACTATCAGACAGCTCCCCGGTACAAGTCTGAGTCAGACATACAGGGCAAGGCTATCAGACAGTTCCCCGGTACAAGTCTTAGTCAGACGTACACAGCAAGGCTATCAGACAGTTCCCCGGTACAAGTCTGAGTCAGACATACACAGCAAGGCTATCAGACAGCTCCCCGGTACAAGTCTGAGTCAGACATACACAGCAAGGCTGTCAGACAGCTCCCCGGTACAAGTCTGAGTCAGACATACAGGGCAAGGCTATCAGACAGCTCCCCGGTACAAGTCTGAGTCAGACATACACAGCAAGGCTATCTGACAGCTCCCCGGTACAAGTCTGAGTCAGACATGCACAGCAAGGCTATCAGACAGCTCCCCGGTACAAGTCTGAGTCAGACATACACAGCAAGGCTAGCAAACAGTTCACCGGTACAAGTCTGAGTCAGACATACACAGCAAGGCTGTCAGACAGTTCCCCGGTACAAGTCTGAGTCAGACATACAGGGCAAGAATATCAGACAGTTCCCCGGTACAAGTCTGAGTCAGACATACAGGGCAAGGCTATCAGACAGTTCCCCGGTACAAGTCTAAGTCAGACGTACACAGCAAGGCTATCAGACAGTTCCCCGGTACAAGTCTGAGTCAGACATACACAGCAAGGCTATCAGACAGCTCCCCGGTACAAGTCTGAGTCAGACATACACAGCAAGGCTGTCAGACAGCTCCCCGCTACAAGTCTGAGTCAGACATACACAGCAAGGCTATCTGACAGCTCCCCGGTACAAGTCTGAGTCAGACATACACAGCAAGGCTATCAGACAGCTCCCCGGTACAAGTCTGAGTCAGACATACACAGCAAGAATATCTGACAGCTCCCCGGTACAAGTCTGAGTCAGACATACACAGCAAGGCTATCAGACAGCTCCCCGGTACAAGTCTGAGTCAGACATACACAGCAAGGCTAGCAAACAGTTCACCGGTACAAGTCTGAGTCAGACATACACAGCAAGGCTGTCAGACAGTTCCCCGGTACAAGTCTGAGTCAGATATACAGGGCAAGAATATCAGACAGTTCCCCGGTACAAGTCTGAGTCAGATATACAGGGCAAGGCTATCAGACAGCTCCCCGGTACAAGTCTGAGTCAGACATACACAGCAAGGCTATCTGACAGCTCCCCGGTACAAGTCTGAGTCAGACATGCACAGCAAGGCTATCAGACAGCTCCCCGGTACAAGTCTGAGTCAGACATACACAGCAAGGCTAGCAAACAGTTCACCGGTACAAGTCTGAGTCAGACATACACAGCAAGGCTGTCAGACAGTTCCCCGGTACAAGTCTGAGTCAGACATACAGGGCAAGAATATCAGACAGTTCCCCGGTACAAGTCTGAGTCAGACATACAGGGCAAGGCTAACAGACAGCTCCCCGGTACAAGTCTGAGTAAGACATACACAGCAAGGCTATCTGACAGCTCCCCTTGTGCAAGTCTGAGTCAGACGTACACAGCAAGGCTATCAGACAGCTCCCCGGTACAAGTCTGAGTCAGACGTACACAGCAAGGCTATCAGACAGTTCCCCGGTACAAGTCTGAGTCAGACATACACAGCAAGGCTATCTGACAGCTCCCCGGTACAAGTCTGAGTCAGACATACACAGCAAGGCTATCTGACAGCTCCCCGGTACAAGTCTGAGTCAGACATACACAGCAAGGCTATCAGACAGTTCCCCGGTACAAGTCTGAGTCAGACGTACACAGCAAGGCTATCAGACAGTTCCCCGTTACAAGTCTGAGTCAGACGTACACAGCAAGGCTATCAGACAGTTCCCCGGTACAAGTCTGAGTCAGACATACAGGGCAAGGTTATCAGACAGTTCCCCGGTACAAGTCTGAGTCAGACGTACACAGCAAGGCTATCAGACAGTTCCCCGGTACAAGTCTGAGTCAGACATACACAGCAAGGCTATCAGACAGCTCCCCGGTACAAGTCTGAGTCAGACATACACAGCAAGGCTGTCAGACAGCTCCCCGCTACAAGTCTGAGTCAGACATACACAGCAAGGCTATCTGACAGCTCCCCGGTACAAGTCTGAGTCAGACATACACAGCAAGGCTATCAGACAGTTCCCCGGTACAAGTCTGAGTCAGACGTACACAGCAAGGCTATCAGACAGTTCCCCGGTACAAGTCTGAGTCAGACATACAGGGCAAGGCTATCAGACAGTTCCCCGGTACAAGTCTGAGTCAGACGTACACAGCAAGGCTATCAGACAGTTCCCGGGTACAAGTCTGAGTCAGATATACAGGGCAAGAATATCAGACAGTTCCCCGGTACAAGTCTGAGTCAGATATACAGGGCAAGGCTATCAGACAGCTCCCCGGTACAAGTCTGAGTCAGACATACACAGCAAGGCTATCTGACAGCTCCCCGGTACAAGTCTGAGTCAGACATGCACAGCAAGGCTATCAGACAGCTCCCCGGTACAAGTCTGAGTCAGACATACACAGCAAGGCTAGCAAACAGTTCACCGGTACAAGTCTGAGTCAGACATACACAGCAAGGCTGTCAGACAGCTCCCCGGTACAAGTCTGAGTCAGACATACACAGCAAGGCTAGCAAACAGTTCACCGGTACAAGTCTGAGTCAGACATACACAGCAAGGCTGTCAGACAGCTCCCCGGTACAAGTCTGAGTAAGACATACACAGCAAGGCTATCTGACAGCTCCCCTTGTGCAAGTCTGAGTCAGACGTACACAGCAAGGCTATCAGACAGTTCCCCGGTACAAGTATGAGTCAGACATACACAGCAAGGCTATCTGACAGCTCCCCGGTACAAGTCTGAGTCAGACATACACAGCAAGGCTATCTGACAGCTCCCCGGTACAAGTCTGAGTCAGACATACACAGCAAGGCTATCAGACAGTTCCCCGGTACAAGTCTGAGTCAGACGTACACAGCAAGGCTATCAGACAGTTCCCCGTTACAAGTCTGAGTCAGACGTACACAGCAAGGCTATCAGACAGTTCCCCGGTACAAGTCTGAGTCAGACATACAGGGCAAGGCTATCAGACAGTTCCCCGGTACAAGTCTGAGTCAGACGTACACAGCAAGGCTATCAGACAGTTCCCCGGTACAAGTCTGAGTCAGACATACACAGCAAGGCTATCAGACAGCTCCCCGGTACAAGTCTGAGTCAGACATACACAGCAAGGCTGTCAGACAGCTCCCCGCTACAAGTCTGAGTCAGACATACACAGCAAGGCTATCTGACAGCTCCCCGGTACAAGTCTGAGTCAGACATACACAGCAAGGCTATCAGACAGTTCCCCGGTACAAGTCTGAGTCAGACGTACACAGCAAGGCTATCAGACAGTTCCCCGGTACAAGTCTGAGTCAGACATACAGGGCAAGGCTATCAGACAGTTCCCCGGTACAAGTCTGAGTCAGACGTACACAGCAAGGCTATCAGACAGTTCCCGGGTACAAGTCTGAGTCAGACATACACAGCAAGGCTATCAGACAGCTCCCCGGTACAAGTCTGAGTCAGACATACACAGCAAGGCTGTCAGACAGCTCCCCGCTACAAGTCTGAGTCAGACATACACAGCAAGGCTATCTGACAGCTCCCCGGTACAAGTCTGAGTCAGACATACACAGCAAGGCTATCAGACAGCTCCCCGGTACAAGTCTGAGTCAGACATACACAGCAAGGCTATCTGACAGCTCCCCGGTACAAGTCTGAGTCAGACATACACAGCAAGGCTATCAGACAGCTCCCCGGTACAAGTCTGAGTCAGACATACACAGCAAGGCTAGCAAACAGTTCACCGGTACAAGTCTGAGTCAGACATACACAGCAAGGCTGTCAGACAGTTCCCCGGTACAAGTCTGAGTCAGATATACAGGGCAAGAATATCAGACAGTTCTCCGGTACAAGTCTGAGTCAGATATACAGGGCAAGGCTATCAGACAGCTCCCCGGTACAAGTCTGAGTCGGACATACACAGCAAGGCTGTCAGACAGCTCCCCGGTACAAGTCTGAGTCAGACATACAGGGCAAGGCTATCAGACAGCTCCCCGGTACAAGTCTGAGTCAGACATACACAGCAAGGCTATCTGACAGCTCCCCTTGTACAAGTCTGAGTCAGACGTACACAGCAAGGCTATCTGACAGCTCCCCGGTACAAGTCTGAGTCAGACATACAGGGCAAGGCTATCAGACAGCTCCCCGCTACAAGTCTGAGTCAGACATACACAGCAAGGCTATCTGACAGCTCCCCGGTACAAGTCTGAGTCAGACATACACAGCAAGGCTATCAGACAGCTCCCCGGTACAAGTCTGAGTCAGACATACACAGCAAGGCTATCTGACAGCTCCCCGGTACAAGTCTGAGTCAGACATACACAGCAAGGCTATCAGACAGCTCCCCGGTACAAGTCTGAGTCAGACATACACAGCAAGGCTAGCAAACAGTTCACCGGTACAAGTCTGAGTCAGACATACACAGCAAGGCTGTCAGACAGTTCCCCGGTACAAGTCTGAGTCAGATATACAGGGCAAGAATATCAGACAGTTCTCCGGTACAAGTCTGAGTCAGATATACAGGGCAAGGCTATCAGACAGCTCCCCGGTACAAGTCTGAGTCGGACATACACAGCAAGGCTGTCAGACAGCTCCCCGGTACAAGTCTGAGTCAGACATACAGGGCAAGGCTATCAGACAGCTCCCCGGTACAAGTCTGAGTCAGACATACACAGCAAGGCTATCTGACAGCTCCCCTTGTACAAGTCTGAGTCAGACGTACACAGCAAGGCTATCTGACAGCTCCCCGGTACAAGTCTGAGTCAGACATACAGGGCAAGGCTATCAGACAGCTCCCCGCTACAAGTCTGAGTCAGACATACACAGCAAGGCTATCTGACAGCTCCCCGGTACAAGTCTGAGTCAGACATACACAGCAAGGCTATCAGACAGTTCCCCGGTACAAGTCTGAGTCAGACGTACACAGCAAGGCTATCAGACAGTTCCCCGGTACAAGTCTGAGTCAGACATACAGGGCAAGGCTATCAGACAGTTCCCCGGTACAAGTCTGAGTCAGACGTACACAGCAAGGCTATCAGACAGTTCCCCGGTACAAGTCTGAGTCAGACATACACAGCAAGGCTATCAGACAGCTCCCCGGTACAAGTCTGAGTCAGACATACACAGCAAGGCTGTCAGACAGCTCCCCGCTACAAGTCTGAGTCAGACATACACAGCAAGGCTATCTGACAGCTCCCCGGTACAAGTCTGAGTCAGACATACACAGCAAGGCTATCAGACAGCTCCCCGGTACAAGTCTGAGTCAGACATACACAGCAAGGCTATCTGACAGCTCCCCGGTACAAGTCTGAGTCAGACATACACAGCAAGGCTATCAGACAGCTCCCCGGTACAAGTCTGAGTCAGACATACACAGCAAGGCTAGCAAACAGTTCACCGGTACAAGTCTGAGTCAGACATACACAGCAAGGCTGTCAGACAGTTCCCCGGTACAAGTCTGAGTCAGATATACAGGGCAAGAATATCAGACAGTTCCCCGGTACAAGTCTGAGTCAGATATACAGGGCAAGGCTATCAGACAGCTCCCCGGTACAAGTCTGAGTCGGACATACACAGCAAGGCTGTCAGACAGCTCCCCGGTACAAGTCTGAGTCAGACATACAGGGCAAGGCTATCAGACAGCTCCCCGGTACAAGTCTGAGTCAGACATACACAGCAAGGCTATCTGACAGCTCCCCTTGTACAAGTCTGAGTCAGACGTACACAGCAAGGCTATCTGACAGCTCCCCGGTACAAGTCTGAGTCAGACATACACAGCAAGGCTGTCACACAGCTCCCCGCTACAAGTCTGAGTCAGACATACACAGCAAGGCTATCTGACAGCTCCCCGGTACAAGTCTGAGTCAGACATACACAGCAAGGCTATCAGACAGCTCCCCGGTACAAGTCTGAGTCAGACATACACAGCAAGGCTATCTGACAGCTCCCCGGTACAAGTCTGAGTCAGATATACACAGAAAAGGCTAGCAAACAGATCACCGGTACAAGTCTGAGTCAGACATACACAGCAAGGCTGTCAGACAGTTCCCCGGTACAAGTCTGAGTCAGATATACAGGGCAAGAATATCAGACAGTTCCCCGGTACAAGTCTGAGTCAGATATACAGGGCAAGGCTATCAGACAGCTCCCCGGTACAAGTCTGAGTCAGACATACACAGCAAGGCTGTCAGACAGCTCCCCGGTACAAGTCTGAGTCAGATGTACACAGCAAGGCTATCAGACAGCTCACCGGTACAAGTCTGAGTCAGACATACACAGCAAGGCTGTCAGACAGCTCCCCGGTACAAGTCTGAGTCAGACATACAGGGCAAGGCTATCTGACAGCTCCCCTTGCACAAGTCTGAGTCAGACGTACACAGCAAGGCTATCTGACAGCTCCCCGGTACAAGTCTGAGTCAGACATACACAGCAAGGCTATCTGACAGCTCCCCGGTACAAGTCTGAGTCAGACATACACAGCAAGGCTCTCTGACAGCTCCCCGGTACAAGTCTGAGTCAGATGTACACAGCAAGGCTATCAGACATCTCACCGGTACAAGTCTGAGTCAGACATACACAGCAAGGCTATCAGACAGTTCCCCGGTACAAGTCTGAGTCAGACATACACAGCAAGGCTATCTGACAGCTCCCCGGTACAAGTCTGAGTCAGACGTACACAGCAAGGCTATCAGAAAGCTCCCCGGTACAAGTCTGAGTCAGACATACACAGCAAGGCTATCTGACAGCTCCCCGGTACAAGTCTGAGTCAGACATACACAGCAAGGCTATCTGACAGCTCCCCTTGTACAAGTCTGAGTCAGACGTTCACAGCAAGGCTATCTGACAGCTCCCCGGTACAAGTCTGAGTCAGACATACACAGCAAGGCTATTTGATAGCTCCCCGGTACAAGTCTGAGTCAGACATACACAGCAAGGCTCTCTGACAGCTCCCCGGTACAAGTCTGAGTCAGATGTACACAGCAAGGCTATCAGACAGCTCACCGGTACAAGTCTGAGTCAGACATACACAGCAAGGCTATCAGACAGTTCCCCGGTACAAGTCTGAGTCAGACATACACAGCAAGGCTATCTGACAGCTCCCCGGTACAAGTCTGAGTCAGACGTACACAGCAAGGCTATCAGACAGTTCCCCGGTACAAGTCTGAATCAGACATACACAGCAAGGCTATCTGACATCTCCCCGGTACAAGTCTGAGTCAGACATACACAGCAAGGCTATCTGACAGCTCCCCGGTACAAGTCTGAGTCAGACATACACGGCAAGGCTATCAGACAGTTCCCCGGTACAAGTCTGAGTCAGACATACACAGCAAGGCTATCAGACAGCTCCCCGGTACAAGTCTGAGTCAGACATACACAGCAAGGCTGTCAGACAGCTCCCCGCTACAAGTCTGAGTCAGACATACACAGCAAGGCTATCTGACAGCTCCCCGGTATAAGTCTGAGTCAGACATACACAGCAAGGCTATCAGACAGCTCCCCGGTACAAGTCTGAGTCAGATGTACACAGCAAGGCTATCAGACAGCTCACCGGTACAAGTCTGAGTCAGACATACACAGCAAGGCTGTCAGACAGCTCCCCGGTACAAGTCTGAGTCAGACATACACAGCAAGGCTGTCAGACAGCTCCCCGCTACAAGTCTGAGTCAGACATACACAGCAAGGCTATCTGACAGCTCCCCGGTACAAGTCTGAGTCAGACGTACACAGCAAGGCTATCAGAAAGCTCCCCGGTACAAGTCTGAGTCAGACATACACAGCAAGGCTATCAGACAGCTCCCCGGTACAAGTCTGAGTCAGACATACACAGCAAGGCTATCTGACAGCTCCCCGGTACAAGTCTGAGTCAGACATACACAGCAAGGCTATCAGATGGCTCCCCGGTACAAGTCTGAGTCAGACATACACAGCAAGGCTAGCAAACAGTTCACCGGTACAAGTCTGAGTCAGACATACACAGCAAGGCTGTCAGACAGTTCCCCGGTACAAGTCTGAGTCAGATATACAGGGCAAGAATATCAGACAGTTCCCCGGTACAAGTCTGAGTCAGATATACAGGGCAAGGCTATCAGACAGCTCCCCGGTACAAGTCTGAGTCGGACATACACAGCAAGGCTGTCAGACAGCTCCCCGGTACAAGTCTGAGTCAGACATACAGGGCAAGGCTATCAGACAGCTCCCCGGTACAAGTCTGAGTCAGACATACACAGCAAGGCTATCTGACAGCTCCCCTTGTACAAGTCTGAGTCAGACGTACACAGCAAGGCTATCTGACAGCTCCCCGGTACAAGTCTGAGTCAGACATACACAGCAAGGCTGTCACACAGCTCCCCGCTACAAGTCTGAGTCAGACATACACAGCAAGGCTATCTGACAGCTCCCCGGTACAAGTCTGAGTCAGACATACACAGCAAGGCTATCAGACAGCTCCCCGGTACAAGTCTGAGTCAGACATACACAGCAAGGCTATCTGACAGCTCCCCGGTACAAGTCTGAGTCAGATATACACAGAAAAGGCTAGCAAACAGATCACCGGTACAAGTCTGAGTCAGACATACACAGCAAGGCTGTCAGACAGTTCCCCGGTACAAGTCTGAGTCAGATATACAGGGCAAGAATATCAGACAGTTCCCCGGTACAAGTCTGAGTCAGATATACAGGGCAAGGCTATCAGACAGCTCCCCGGTACAAGTCTGAGTCAGACATACACAGCAAGGCTGTCAGACAGCTCCCCGGTACAAGTCTGAGTCAGATGTACACAGCAAGGCTATCAGACAGCTCACCGGTACAAGTCTGAGTCAGACATACACAGCAAGGCTGTCAGACAGCTCCCCGGTACAAGTCTGAGTCAGACAAACAGGGCAAGGCTATCTGACAGCTCCCCTTGTACAAGTCTGAGTCAGACGTACACAGCAAGGCTATCTGACAGCTCCCCGGTACAAGTCTGAGTCAGACATACACAGCAAGGCTATCTGACAGCTCCCCGGTACAAGTCTGAGTCAGACATACACAGCAAGGCTCTCTGACAGCTCCCCGGTACAAGTCTGAGTCAGATGTACACAGCAAGGCTATCAGACATCTCACCGGTACAAGTCTGAGTCAGACATACACAGCAAGGCTATCAGACAGTTCCCCGGTACAAGTCTGAGTCAGACATACACAGCAAGGCTATCTGACAGCTCCCCGGTACAAGTCTGAGTCAGACGTACACAGCAAGGCTATCAGAAAGCTCCCCGGTACAAGTCTGAGTCAGACATACACAGCAAGGCTATCTGACAGCTCCCCGGTACAAGTCTGAGTCAGACATACACAGCAAGGCTATCTGACAGCTCCCCTTGTACAAGTCTGAGTCAGACGTTCACAGCAAGGCTATCTGACAGCTCCCCGGTACAAGTCTGAGTCAGACATACACAGCAAGGCTATTTGATAGCTCCCCGGTACAAGTCTGAGTCAGACATACACAGCAAGGCTCTCTGACAGCTCCCCGGTACAAGTCTGAGTCAGATGTACACAGCAAGGCTATCAGACAGCTCACCGGTACAAGTCTGAGTCAGACATACACAGCAAGGCTATCAGACAGTTCCCCGGTACAAGTCTGAGTCAGACATACACAGCAAGGCTATCTGACAGCTCCCCGGTACAAGTCTGAGTCAGACGTACACAGCAAGGCTATCAGACAGTTCCCCGGTACAAGTCTGAGTCAGACATACACAGCAAGGCTATCTGACAGCTCCCCGGTACAAGTCTGAGTCAGACATACACAGCAAGGCTATCAGACAGTTCCCCGGTACAAGTCTGAGTCAGACATACTCAGCAAGGCTATCTGACAGCTCCCCGGTACAAGTCTGAGTCAGACATACACAGCAAGGCTATCTGACAGCTCCCCGGTACAAGTCTGAGTCAGACGTACACGGCAAGGCTATCAGACAGTTCCCCGGTACAAGTCTGAGTCAGACATACACAGCAAGGCTATCAGACAGCTCCCCGGTACAAGTCTGAGTCAGACATACACAGCAAGGCTGTCAGACAGCTCCCCGCTACAAGTCTGAGTCAGACATACACAACAAGGCTATCTGACAGCTCCCCGGTATAAGTCTGAGTCAGACATACACAGCAAGGCTATCAGACAGCTCCCCGGTACAAGTCTGAGTCAGATGTACACAGCAAGGCTATCAGACAGCTCACCGGTACAAGTCTGAGTCAGACATACACAGCAAGGCTGTCAGACAGCTCCCCGGTACAAGTCTGAGTCAGACGTACACAGCAAGGCTATCTGACAGCTCCCCGGTACAAGTCTGAGTCAGACATACACAGCAAGGCTCTCTGACAGCTCCCCGGTACAAGTCTGAGTCAGATGTACACATCAAGGCTATCAGACAGCTCACCGGTACACGTCTGAGTCAGACATACACAGCAAGGCTATCTGACAGCTCCCCGGTACAAGTCTGAGTCAGACATACACAGCAAGGCTATCTGACAGCTCCCCTTGTACAAGTCTGAGTCAGACATACACAGCAAGGCTGTCAGACAGCTCCCCGGTACAAGTCTGAGTCAGACATACAGGGCAAGGCTATCAGACAGCTCACCGGTACAAGTCTGAGTCAGACATACACAGCAAGGCTATCTGACAGCTCCCCTTGTACAAGTCTGAGTCAGACGTACACAGCAAGGCTATCTGACAGCTCCCCGGTACAAGTCTGAGTCAGACATACACAGCAAGGCTATCTGACAGCTCCCCGGTACAAGTCTGAGTCAGACATACACAGCAAGGCTCTCTGACAGCTCCCCGGTACAAGTCTGAGTCAGATGTACACAGCAAGGCTATCAGACATCTCAGCGGTACAAGTCTGAGTCAGACATACACAGCAAGGCTATCAGACAGTTCCCCGGTACAAGTCTGAGTCAGACATACACAGCAAGGCTATCTGACAGCTCCCCGGTACAAGTCTGAGTCAGACGTACACAGCAAGGCTATCAGAAAGCTCCCCGGTACAAGTCTGAGTCAGACATACACAGCAAGGCTATCTGACAGCTCCCCGGTACAAGTCTGAGTCAGACATACACAGCAAGGCTATCTGACAGCTCCCCTTGTACAAGTCTGAGTCAGACGTTCACAGCAAGGCTATCTGACAGCTCCCCGGTACAAGTCTTAGTCAGACATACACAGCAAGGCTATTTGATAGCTCCCCGGTACAAGTCTGAGTCAGACATACACAGCAAGGCTCTCTGACAGCTCCCCGGTACAAGTCTGAGTCAGATGTACACAGCAAGGCTATCAGACAGCTCACCGGTACAAGTCTGAGTCAGACATACACAGCAAGGCTATCAGACAGTTCCCCGGTACAAGTCTGAGTCAGACATACACAGCAAGGCTATCTGACAGCTCCCCGGTACAAGTCTGAGTCAGACGTACACAGCAAGGCTATCAGACAGTTCCCCGGTACAAGTCTGAGTCAGACATACACAGCAAGGCTATCTGACAGCTCCCCGGTACAAGTCTGAGTCAGACATACACAGCAAGGCTATCTGACAGCTCCCCGGTACAAGTCTGAGTCAGACATACACAGCAAGGCTATCTGACAGCTCCCCGGTACAAGTCTGAGTCAGACATACACAGCAAGGCTATCTGACAGCTCCCCTTGTACAAGTCTGAGTCAGACGTACACAGCAAGGCTATCTGACAGCTCCCCGGTACAAGTCTGAGTCAGACATACACAGCAAGGCTATCTGACAGCTCCCCGGTACAAGTCTGAGTCAGTCATACACAGCAAGGCTCTCTGACAGCTCCCCGGTACAAGTCTGAGTCAGATGTACACAGCAAGGCTATCAGACAGCTCACCGGTACAAGTCTGAGTCAGACATACACAGCAAGGCTATCAGACAGTTCCCCGGTACAAGTCTGAGTCAGACATACACAGCAAGGCTATCTGACAGCTCCCCGGTACAAGTCTGAGTCAGACGTACACAGCAAGGCTATCAGACAGTTCCCCGGTACAAGTCTGAGTCAGACATACACAGCAAGGCTATCTGACAGCTCCCCGGTACAAGTCTGAGTCAGACATACACAGCAAGGCTATCAGACAGTTCCCCGGTACAAGTCTGAGTCAGACATACTCAGCAAGGCTATCTGACAGCTCCCCGGTACAAGTCTGAGTCAGACATACACAGCAAGGCTATCTGACAGCTCCCCGGTACAAGTCTGAGTCAGACGTACACGGCAAGGCTATCAGACAGTTCCCCGGTACAAGTCTGAGTCAGACATACACAGCAAGGCTATCAGACAGCTCCCCGGTACAAGTCTGAGTCAGACATACACAGCAAGGCTGTCAGACAGCTCCCCGCTACAAGTCTGAGTCAGACATACACAGCAAGGCTATCTGACAGCTCCCCGGTATAAGTCTGAGTCAGACATACACAGCAAGGCTATCAGACAGCTCCCCGGTACAAGTCTGAGTCAGATGTACACAGCAAGGCTATCAGACAGCTCACCGGTACAAGTCTGAGTCAGACATACACAGCAAGGCTGTCAGACAGCTCCCCGGTACAAGTCTGAGTCAGACGTACACAGCAAGGCTATCTGACAGCTCCCCGGTACAAGTCTGAGTCAGACATACACAGCAAGGCTCTCTGACAGCTCCCCGGTACAAGTCTGAGTCAGATGTACACATCAAGGCTATCAGACAGCTCACCGGTACACGTCTGAGTCAGACATACACAGCAAGGCTATCTGACAGCTCCCCGGTACAAGTCTGAGTCAGACATACACAGCAAGGCTATCTGACAGCTCCCCTTGTACAAGTCTGAGTCAGACATACACAGCAAGGCTGTCAGACAGCTCCCCGGTACAAGTCTGAGTCAGACATACAGGGCAAGGCTATCAGACAGCTCACCGGTACAAGTCTGAGTCAGACATACACAGCAAGGCTATCTGACAGCTCCCCTTGTACAAGTCTGAGTCAGACGTACACAGCAAGGCTATCTGACAGCTCCCCGGTACAAGTCTGAGTCAGACATACACAGCAAGGCTATCTGACAGCTCCCCGGTACAAGTCTGAGTCAGACATACACAGCAAGGCTCTCTGACAGCTCCCCGGTACAAGTCTGAGTCAGATGTACACAGCAAGGCTATCAGACATCTCAGCGGTACAAGTCTGAGTCAGACATACACAGCAAGGCTATCAGACAGTTCCCCGGTACAAGTCTGAGTCAGACATACACAGCAAGGCTACCTGACAGCTCCCCGGTACAAGTCTGAGTCAGACGTACACAGCAAGGCTATCAGAAAGCTCCCCGGTACAAGTCTGAGTCAGACATACACAGCAAGGCTATCTGACAGCTCCCCGGTACAAGTCTGAGTCAGACATACACAGCAAGGCTATCTGACAGCTCCCCTTGTACAAGTCTGAGTCAGACGTTCACAGCAAGGCTATCTGACAGCTCCCCGGTACAAGTCTGAGTCAGACATACACAGCAAGGCTATTTGATAGCTCCCCGGTACAAGTCTGAGTCAGACATACACAGCAAGGCTCTCTGACAGCTCCCCGGTACAAGTCTGAGTCAGATGTACACAGCAAGGCTATCAGACAGCTCACCGGTACAAGTCTGAGTCAGACATACACAGCAAGGCTATCAGACAGTTCCCCGGTACAAGTCTGAGTCAGACATACACAGCAAGGCTATCTGACAGCTCCCCGGTACAAGTCTGAGTCAGACGTACACAGCAAGGCTATCAGACAGTTCCCCGGTACAAGTCTGAGTCAGACATACACAGCAAGGCTATCTGACAGCTCCCCGGTACAAGTCTGAGTCAGACATACACAGCAAGGCTATCTGACAGCTCCCCGGTACAAGTCTGAGTCAGACATACACAGCAAGGCTATCTGACAGCTCCCCTTGTACAAGTCTGAGTCAGACATACACAGCAAGGCTGTCAGACAGCTCCCCGGTACAAGTCTGAGTCAGACATACAGGGCAAGGCTATCAGACAGCTCACCGGTACAAGTCTGAGTCAGACATACACAGCAAGGCTATCTGACAGCTCCCCTTGTACAAGTCTGAGTCAGACGTACACAGCAAGGCTATCTGACAGCTCCCCGGTACAAGTCTGAGTCAGACATACACAGCAAGGCTATCTGACAGCTCCCCGGTACAAGTCTGAGTCAGACATACACAGCAAGGCTCTCTGACAGCTCCCCGGTACAAGTCTGAGTCAGATGTACACAGCAAGGCTATCAGACATCTCAGCGGTACAAGTCTGAGTCAGACATACACAGCAAGGCTATCAGACAGTTCCCCGGTACAAGTCTGAGTCAGACATACACAGCAAGGCTATCTGACAGCTCCCCGGTACAAGTCTGAGTCAGACGTACACAGCAAGGCTATCAGAAAGCTCCCCGGTACAAGTCTGAGTCAGACATACACAGCAAGGCTATCTGACAGCTCCCCGGTACAAGTCTGAGTCAGACATACACAGCAAGGCTATCTGACAGCTCCCCTTGTACAAGTCTGAGTCAGACGTTCACAGCAAGGCTATCTGACAGCTCCCCGGTACAAGTCTGAGTCAGACATACACAGCAAGGCTATTTGATAGCTCCCCGGTACAAGTCTGAGTCAGACATACACAGCAAGGCTCTCTGACAGCTCCCCGGTACAAGTCTGAGTCAGATGTACACAGCAAGGCTATCAGACAGCTCACCGGTACAAGTCTGAGTCAGACATACACAGCAAGGCTATCAGACAGTTCCCCGGTACAAGTCTGAGTCAGACATACACAGCAAGGCTATCTGACAGCTCCCCGGTACAAGTCTGAGTCAGACGTACACAGCAAGGCTATCAGACAGTTCCCCGGTACAAGTCTGAGTCAGACATACACAGCAAGGCTATCTGACAGCTCCCCGGTACAAGTCTGAGTCAGACATACACAGCAAGGCTATCTGACAGCTCCCCGGTACAAGTCTGAGTCAGACATACACAGCAAGGCTATCTGACAGCTCCCCGGTACAAGTCTGAGTCAGACATACACAGCAAGGCTATCTGACAGCTCCCCTTGTACAAGTCTGAGTCAGACGTACACAGCAAGGCTATCTGACAGCTCCCCGGTACAAGTCTGAGTCAGACATACACAGCAAGGCTATCTGACAGCTCCCCGGTACAAGTCTGAGTCAGTCATACACAGCAAGGCTCTCTGACAGCTCCCCGGTACAAGTCTGAGTCAGATGTACACAGCAAGGCTATCAGACAGCTCACCGGTACAAGTCTGAGTCAGACATACACAGCAAGGCTATCAGACAGTTCCCCGGTACAAGTCTGAGTCAGACATACACAGCAAGGCTATCTGACAGCTCCCCGGTACAAGTCTGAGTCAGACGTACACAGCAAGGCTATCAGACAGTTCCCCGGTACAAGTCTGAGTCAGACATACTCAGCAAGGCTATCTGACAGCTCCCCGGTACAAGTCTGAGTCAGACATACACAGCAAGGCTATCTGACAGCTCCCCGGTACAAGTCTGAGTCAGACGTACACGGCAAGGCTATCAGACAGTTCCCCGGTACAAGTCTGAGTCAGACATACACAGCAAGGCTATCAGACAGCTCCCCGGTACAAGTCTGAGTCAGACATGCACAGCAAGGCTGTCAGACAGCTCCCCGCTACAAGTCTGAGTCAGACATACACAGCAAGGCTATCTGACAGCTCCCCGGTATAAGTCTGAGTCAGACATACACAGCAAGGCTATCAGACAGCTCCCCGGTACAAGTCTGAGTCAGATGTACACAGCAAGGCTATCAGACAGCTCACCGGTACAAGTCTGAGTCAGACATACACAGCAAGGCTGTCAGACAGCTCCCCGGTACAAGTCTGAGTCAGACGTACACAGCAAGGCTATCTGACAGCTCCCCGGTACAAGTCTGAGTCAGACATACACAGCAAGGCTCTCTGACAGCTCCCCGGTACAAGTCTGAGTCAGATGTACACATCAAGGCTATCAGACAGCTCACCGGTACACGTCTGAGTCAGACATACACAGCAAGGCTATCTGACAGCTCCCCGGTACAAGTCTGAGTCAGACATACACAGCAAGGCTATCTGACAGCTCCCCTTGTACAAGTCTGAGTCAGACGTACACAGCAAGGCTATCTGACAGCTCCCCGGTACAAGTCTGAGTCAGACATACACAGCAAGGCTATCTGACAGCTCCCCGGTACAAGTCTGAGTCAGACATACACAGCAAGGCTGTCAGACAGCTCCCCGGTACAAGTCTGAGTCAGACGTACACAGCAAGGCTATCTGACAGCTCCCCGGTACAAGTCTGAGTCAGACATACACAGCAAGGCTCTCTGACAGCTCCCCGGTACAAGTCTGAGTCAGATGTACACATCAAGGCTATCAGACAGTTCACCGGTACAAGTCTGAGTCAGACATACACAGCAAGGCTATCAGACAGCTCCCCGGTACAAGTCTGAGTCAGACATACACAGCAAGGCTAGCAAACAGATCACCGGTACAAGTCTGAGTCAGACATACACAGCAAGGCTGTCAGACAGTTCCCCGGTACAAGTCTGAGTCAGACATACACAGCAAGGCTCTCTGACAGCTCCCCGGTACAAGTCTGAGTCAGATGTACACATCAAGGCTATCAGACAGTTCCCCGGTACAAGTCTGAGTCAGATATACAGGGCAAGGCTATCAGACAGCTCCCCGGTACAAGTCTGAGTCAGACATACACAGCAAGGCTGTCAGACAGCTCCCCGGTACAAGTCTGAGTCAGACGTACACAGCAAGGCTATCAGACAGTTCCCCGGTACAAGTCTGAGTCAGACATACTCAGCAAGGCTATCTGACAGCTCCCCGGTACAAGTCTGAGTCAGACATACACAGCAAGGCTATCTGACAGCTCCCCGGTACAAGTCTGAGTCAGACGTACACGGCAAGGCTATCAGACAGTTCCCCGGTACAAGTCTGAGTCAGACATACACAGCAAGGCTATCAGACAGCTCCCCGGTACAAGTCTGAGTCAGACATGCACAGCAAGGCTGTCAGACAGCTCCCCGCTACAAGTCTGAGTCAGACATACACAGCAAGGCTATCTGACAGCTCCCCGGTATAAGTCTGAGTCAGACATACACAGCAAGGCTATCAGACAGCTCCCCGGTACAAGTCTGAGTCAGATGTACACAGCAAGGCTATCAGACAGCTCACCGGTACAAGTCTGAGTCAGACATACACAGCAAGGCTGTCAGACAGCTCCCCGGTACAAGTCTGAGTCAGACGTACACAGCAAGGCTATCTGACAGCTCCCCGGTACAAGTCTGAGTCAGACATACACAGCAAGGCTCTCTGACAGCTCCCCGGTACAAGTCTGAGTCAGATGTACACATCAAGGCTATCAGACAGCTCACCGGTACACGTCTGAGTCAGACATACACAGCAAGGCTATCTGACAGCTCCCCGGTACAAGTCTGAGTCAGACATACACAGCAAGGCTATCTGACAGCTCCCCTTGTACAAGTCTGAGTCAGACGTACACAGCAAGGCTATCTGACAGCTCCCCGGTACAAGTCTGAGTCAGACATACACAGCAAGGCTATCTGACAGCTCCCCGGTACAAGTCTGAGTCAGACATACACAGCAAGGCTGTCAGACAGCTCCCCGGTACAAGTCTGAGTCAGACGTACACAGCAAGGCTATCTGACAGCTCCCCGGTACAAGTCTGAGTCAGACATACACAGCAAGGCTCTCTGACAGCTCCCCGGTACAAGTCTGAGTCAGATGTACACATCAAGGCTATCAGACAGCTCACCGGTACAAGTCTGAGTCAGACATACACAGCAAGGCTATCAGACAGCTCCCCGGTACAAGTCTGAGTCAGACATACACAGCAAGGCTAGCAAACAGATCACCGGTACAAGTCTGAGTCAGACATACACAGCAAGGCTGTCAGACAGTTCCCCGGTACAAGTCTGAGTCAGACATACACAGCAAGGCTCTCTGACAGCTCCCCGGTACAAGTCTGAGTCAGATGTACACATCAAGGCTATCAGACAGTTCCCCGGTACAAGTCTGAGTCAGATATACAGGGCAAGGCTATCAGACAGCTCCCCGGTACAAGTCTGAGTCAGACATACACAGCAAGGCTGTCAGACAGCTCCCCGGTACAAGTCTGAGTCAGATGTACACAGCAAGGCTATCAGACAGCTCACCGGTACAAGTCTGAGTCAGACATACACAGCAAGGCTGTCAGACAGCTCCCCGGTACAAGTCTGAGTCAGACATACAGGGCAAGGCTATCAGACAGCTCCGCGGTACAAGTCTGAGTCAGACATACACAGCAAGGCTATCTGACAGCTCCCCTTGTACAAGTCTGAGTCAGACATACACAGCAAGGCTATCTGACAGCTCCCCGGTACAAGTCTGAGTCAGTCATACACAGCAAGGCTCTCTGACAGCTCCCCGGTACAAGTCTGAGTCAGATGTACACAGCAAGGCTATCAGACAGCTCACCGGTACAAGTCTGAGTCAGACATACACAGCAAGGCTATCAGACAGTTCCCCGGTACAAGTCTGAGTCAGACATACACAGCAAGGCTATCTGACAGCTCCCCGGTACAAGTCTGAGTCAGACGTACACAGCAAGGCTATCAGACAGTTCCCCGGTACAAGTCTGAGTCAGACATACTCAGCAAGGCTATCTGACAGCTCCCCGGTACAAGTCTGAGTCAGACATACACAGCAAGGCTATCTGACAGCTCCCCGGTACAAGTCTGAGTCAGACGTACACGGCAAGGCTATCAGACAGTTCCCCGGTACAAGTCTGAGTCAGACATACACAGCAAGGCTATCAGACAGCTCCCCGGTACAAGTCTGAGTCAGACATGCACAGCAAGGCTGTCAGACAGCTCCCCGCTACAAGTCTGAGTCAGACATACACAGCAAGGCTATCAGACAGCTCCCCGGTACAAGTCTGAGTCAGATGTACACAGCAAGGCTATCAGACAGCTCACCGGTACAAGTCTGAGTCAGACATACACAGCAAGGCTGTCAGACAGCTCCCCGGTACAAGTCTGAGTCAGACGTACACAGCAAGGCTATCTGACAGCTCCCCGGTACAAGTCTGAGTCAGACATACACAGCAAGGCTCTCTGACAGCTCCCCGGTACAAGTCTGAGTCAGATGTACACATCAAGGCTATCAGACAGCTCACCGGTACACGTCTGAGTCAGACATACACAGCAAGGCTATCTGACAGCTCCCCTTGTACAAGTCTGAGTCAGACATACACAGCAAGGCTATCTGACAGCTCCCCGGTACAAGTCTGAGTCAGTCATACACAGCAAGGCTCTCTGACAGCTCCCCGGTACAAGTCTGAGTCAGATGTACACAGCAAGGCTATCAGACAGCTCACCGGTACAAGTCTGAGTCAGACATACACAGCAAGGCTATCAGACAGTTCCCCGGTACAAGTCTGAGTCAGACATACACAGCAAGGCTATCTGACAGCTCCCCGGTACAAGTCTGAGTCAGACGTACACAGCAAGGCTATCAGACAGTTCCCCGGTACAAGTCTGAGTCAGACATACTCAGCAAGGCTATCTGACAGCTCCCCGGTACAAGTCTGAGTCAGACATACACAGCAAGGCTATCTGACAGCTCCCCGGTACAAGTCTGAGTCAGACGTACACGGCAAGGCTATCAGACAGTTCCCCGGTACAAGTCTGAGTCAGACATACACAGCAAGGCTATCAGACAGCTCCCCGGTACAAGTCTGAGTCAGACATGCACAGCAAGGCTGTCAGACAGCTCCCCGCTACAAGTCTGAGTCAGACATACACAGCAAGGCTATCAGACAGCTCCCCGGTACAAGTCTGAGTCAGATGTACACAGCAAGGCTATCAGACAGCTCACCGGTACAAGTCTGAGTCAGACATACACAGCAAGGCTGTCAGACAGCTCCCCGGTACAAGTCTGAGTCAGACGTACACAGCAAGGCTATCTGACAGCTCCCCGGTACAAGTCTGAGTCAGACATACACAGCAAGGCTCTCTGACAGCTCCCCGGTACAAGTCTGAGTCAGATGTACACATCAAGGCTATCAGACAGCTCACCGGTACACGTCTGAGTCAGACATACACAGCAAGGCTATCTGACAGCTCCCCGGTACAAGTCTGAGTCAGACATACACAGCAAGGCTATCTGACAGCTCCCCTTGTACAAGTCTGAGTCAGACGTACACAGCAAGGCTATCTGACAGCTCCCCGGTACAAGTCTGAGTCAGACATACACAGCAAGGCTATCTGACAGCTCCCCGGTACAAGTCTGAGTCAGACATACACAGCAAGGCTGTCAGACAGCTCCCCGGTACAAGTCTGAGTCAGACGTACACAGCAAGGCTATCTGACAGCTCCCCGGTACAAGTCTGAGTCAGACATACACAGCAAGGCTCTCTGACAGCTCCCCGGTACAAGTCTGAGTCAGATGTACACATCAAGGCTATCAGACAGCTCACCGGTACAAGTCTGAGTCAGACATACACAGCAAGGCTATCAGACAGCTCCCCGGTACAAGTCTGAGTCAGACATACACAGCAAGGCTAGCAAACAGATCACCGGTACAAGTCTGAGTCAGACATACACAGCAAGGCTGTCAGACAGTTCCCCGGTACAAGTCTGAGTCAGACATACACAGCAAGGCTCTCTGACAGCTCCCCGGTACAAGTCTGAGTCAGATGTACACATCAAGGCTATCAGACAGTTCCCCGGTACAAGTCTGAGTCAGATATACAGGGCAAGGCTATCAGACAGCTCCCCGGTACAAGTCTGAGTCAGACATACACAGCAAGGCTGTCAGACAGCTCCCCGGTACAAGTCTGAGTCAGATGTACACAGCAAGGCTATCAGACAGCTCACCGGTACAAGTCTGAGTCAGACATACACAGCAAGGCTGTCAGACAGCTCCCCGGTACAAGTCTGAGTCAGATGTACACAGCAAGGCTATCAGACAGCTCACCGGTACAAGTCTGAGTCAGACATACACAGCAAGGCTGTCAGACAGCTCCCCGGTACAAGTCTGAGTCAGACATACAGGGCAAGGCTATCAGACAGCTCCGCGGTACAAGTCTGAGTCAGACATACACAGCAAGGCTATCTGACAGCTCCCCTTGTACAAGTCTGAGTCAGACATACACAGCAAGGCTATCTGACAGCTCCCCGGTACAAGTCTGAGTCAGTCATACACAGCAAGGCTCTCTGACAGCTCCCCGGTACAAGTCTGAGTCAGATGTACACAGCAAGGCTATCAGACAGCTCACCGGTACAAGTCTGAGTCAGACATACACAGCAAGGCTATCAGACAGTTCCCCGGTACAAGTCTGAGTCAGACATACACAGCAAGGCTATCTGACAGCTCCCCGGTACAAGTCTGAGTCAGACGTACACAGCAAGGCTATCAGACAGTTCCCCGGTACAAGTCTGAGTCAGACATACTCAGCAAGGCTATCTGACAGCTCCCCGGTACAAGTCTGAGTCAGACATACACAGCAAGGCTATCTGACAGCTCCCCGGTACAAGTCTGAGTCAGACGTACACGGCAAGGCTATCAGACAGTTCCCCGGTACAAGTCTGAGTCAGACATACACAGCAAGGCTATCAGACAGCTCCCCGGTACAAGTCTGAGTCAGACATGCACAGCAAGGCTGTCAGACAGCTCCCCGCTACAAGTCTGAGTCAGACATACACAGCAAGGCTATCTGACAGCTCCCCGGTATAAGTCTGAGTCAGACATACACAGCAAGGCTATCAGACAGCTCCCCGGTACAAGTCTGAGTCAGATGTACACAGCAAGGCTATCAGACAGCTCACCGGTACAAGTCTGAGTCAGACATACACAGCAAGGCTGTCAGACAGCTCCCCGGTACAAGTCTGAGTCAGACGTACACAGCAAGGCTATCTGACAGCTCCCCGGTACAAGTCTGAGTCAGACATACACAGCAAGGCTCTCTGACAGCTCCCCGGTACAAGTCTGAGTCAGATGTACACATCAAGGCTATCAGACAGCTCACCGGTACACGTCTGAGTCAGACATACACAGCAAGGCTATCTGACAGCTCCCCGGTACAAGTCTGAGTCAGACATACACAGCAAGGCTATCTGACAGCTCCCCTTGTACAAGTCTGAGTCAGACGTACACAGCAAGGCTATCTGACAGCTCCCCGGTACAAGTCTGAGTCAGACATACACAGCAAGGCTATCTGACAGCTCCCCGGTACAAGTCTGAGTCAGACATACACAGCAAGGCTGTCAGACAGCTCCCCGGTACAAGTCTGAGTCAGACGTACACAGCAAGGCTATCTGACAGCTCCCCGGTACAAGTCTGAGTCAGACATACACAGCAAGGCTCTCTGACAGCTCCCCGGTACAAGTCTGAGTCAGATGTACACATCAAGGCTATCAGACAGCTCACCGGTACAAGTCTGAGTCAGACATACACAGCAAGGCTATCAGACAGCTCCCCGGTACAAGTCTGAGTCAGACATACACAGCAAGGCTAGCAAACAGATCACCGGTACAAGTCTGAGTCAGACATACACAGCAAGGCTGTCAGACAGTTCCCCGGTACAAGTCTGAGTCAGACATACACAGCAAGGCTCTCTGACAGCTCCCCGGTACAAGTCTGAGTCAGATGTACACATCAAGGCTATCAGACAGTTCCCCGGTACAAGTCTGAGTCAGATATACAGGGCAAGGCTATCAGACAGCTCCCCGGTACAAGTCTGAGTCAGACATACACAGCAAGGCTGTCAGACAGCTCCCCGGTACAAGTCTGAGTCAGATGTACACAGCAAGGCTATCAGACAGCTCACCGGTACAAGTCTGAGTCAGACATACACAGCAAGGCTGTCAGACAGCTCCCCGGTACAAGTCTGAGTCAGACATACAGGGCAAGGCTATCAGACAGCTCCGCGGTACAAGTCTGAGTCAGACATACACAGCAAGGCTATCTGACAGCTCCCCTTGTACAAGTCTGAGTCAGACGTACACAGCAAGGCTATCTGACAGCTCCCCGGTACAAGTCTGAGTCAGACATACACAGCAAGGCTATCTGACAGCTCCCCGGTACAAGTCTGAGTCAGACATACACAGCAAGGCTCTCTGACAGCTCCCCGGTACAAGTCTGAGTCAGATGTACACAGCAAGGCTATCAGACATCTCACCGGTACAAGTCTGAGTCAGACATACACAGCAAGGCTATCAGACAGTTCCCCGGTACAAGTCTGAGTCAGACATACACAGCAAGGCTATCTGACAGCTCCCCGGTACAAGTCTGAGTCAGACGTACACAGCAAGGCTATCAGAAAGCTCCCCGGTACAAGTCTGAGTCAGACATACACAGCAAGGCTATCTGACAGCTCCCCGGTACAAGTCTGAGTCAGACATACACAGCAAGGCTATCTGACAGCTCCCCTTGTACAAGTCTGAGTCAGACGTACACAGCAAGGCTATCTGACAGCTCCCCGGTACAAGTCTGAGTCAGACATACACAGCAAGGCTATTTGATAGCTCCCCGGTACAAGTCTGAGTCAGACATACACAGCAAGGCTCTCTGACAGCTCCCCGGTACAAGTCTGAGTCAGATGTACACAGCAAGGCTATCAGACAGCTCACCGGTACAAGTCTGAGTCAGACATACACAGCAAGGCTATCAGACAGTTCACCGGTACAAGTCTGAGTCAGACATACACAGCAAGGCTAGCAAACAGATCACCGGTACAAGTCTGAGTCAGACATACACAGCAAGGCTCTCTGACAGCTCCCCGGTACAAGTCTGAGTCAGATGTACACAGCAAGGCTATCAGACAGCTCACCGGTACAAGTCTGAGTCAGACATACACAGCAAGGCTATCAGACAGTTCACCGGTACAAGTCTGAGTCAGACATACACAGCAAGGCTAGCAAACAGATCACCGGTACAAGTCTGAGTCAGACATACACAGCAAGGCTGTCAGACAGTTCCCCGGTACAAGTCTGAGTCAGATATACAGGGCAAGAATATCAGACAGTTCCCCGGTACAAGTCTGAGTCAGACATACACAGCAAGGCTATCAGACAGCTCCCCGGTACAAGTCTGAGTCAGACATACACAGCAAGGCTAGCAAACAGTTCACCGATACAAGTCTGAGTCAGACATACACAGCAAGGCTGTCAGACAGTTCCCCGGTACAAGTCTGAGTCAGACATACAGGTCAAGAATATCAGACAGTTCCCCGGTACAAGTCTGAGTCAGACATACACAGCAAGGCTGTCAGACAGCTCCCCGGTACAAGTCTGAGTCAGATGTACACAGCAAGGCTATCAGACAGCTCACCGGTACAAGTCTGAGTCAGACATACACAGCAAGGCTGTCAGACAGCTCCCCGGTACAAGTCTGAGTCAGACGTACACAGCAAGGCTATCTGACAGCTCCCCGGTACAAGTCTGAGTCAGACATACACAGCAAGGCTCTCTGACAGCTCCCCGGTACAAGTCTGAGTCAGATGTACACATCAAGGCTATCAGACAGCTCACCGGTACAAGTCTGAGTCAGACATACACATCAAGGCTATCAGACAGTTCCCCGGTACAAGTCTGAGTCAGACATACACAGCAAGGCTATCTGACAGCTCCCCGGTACAAGTCTGAGTCAGACGTACACAGCAAGGCTATCAGACAGTTCCCCGGTACAAGTCTGAGTCAGACATACACAGCAAGGCTATCTGACAGCTCCCCGGTACAAGTCTGAGTCAGACATA